>NC_056740.1:141613679-141728760 GCF_019279795.1 Protopterus annectens
CTATAATTAAAAGGATGCAATGATGTGAAAGATGGTAAAGAATACAGGACCATGTTCAATGCAAGTGTTTGAAAAGACCTTAAAGCAGACGTGAGTCAAACCACGGGAGATAGAATCCGAAGGAATTTTCTAGCTGAGAACAAAGGCAAGTTCCAAACCTGGTATTGATATAAAGAGGCCGGTACTAGGCGAATGATACCCAAGAACATAGGATTATTCCAGAATGAGTAAGTGAGGCACAAATCAGCAAAAGGAAGATGGATATGAAGAATGGACACCAGATTAAAAAAGAATGTTATAAAAAATAGACAATGTTCATGCTGGAAATGTGGTGGTCATGACACAGTAAAGGCAAGAAAGAAATGATACCCAATGGAGGTATCACACAAATGCAGCTTTCACCATGTAGAAGGTGAAGGTAAATCAGGTAGGCCAGGCAGTTGTGGCATAGCAATGAAACAAATGAATGTAAAAATTAGGAACAGGATTCATGAATAGGTGGAAGCTACATCTTTTATGAATAGACACACCATTGAAGAAAAACACCCAAAATGTAGAGCAGCTTTATATAATCTACTGTAGCGAGTAAAAGGAGGTTCTGGAATTCACAGGTTTATTGGCAGCACCGCCATTGTGCAAGTGAATGAGGGCAACTCATTTTAATTCAGACCAATCCAAACCAGAGTTTAGGCAGTGGTTGAGTAGAGTACTTAATTTTGCTGCTAACTCATGGTGTAAACCATTCATAATGGGGACTGGCAGGTTAACCGGCACCAGTGTAGGCTGTATTTGCCCTTGAAGGCATCTATGAAGACCTGCTGTTATGTGATACCAGGTGAAGAGGTGGCGGTAGGAGTGTTTTGGTGTATATGTGGTGGGGAGAGTGGTGTGGGGAGTTGTCAGTGAACTTGTCTGCAATCAAGCTGTCCATTTACACCAGTAAAGCACATGTGGCACCATCCACTACTGTGCCTTTAGCCCTCTCTAGAGTTATGGATGATAATGTTGATTTGTTGTTCTGTTCAGATGACTATGGTGGATGTCTTTTTTGCTTGCTCCACCTTGGAAAGGTGTCCTTCCAAAGGTGGGTTTGTTCATTATTGCCCTTAGACAGCAATTCAATTCTTGGTTGATTTCAGTTGTTTGTTTGATATTCAATGTTCATGCTTGTTTGATGTTTTAACTGTCTGGATTTTGTCTTGTCATGAATATCTAACTCGTAAGAATAGTACGAATGTATATGCAGTGCTCCTGGTGTATATGCCAGTGTACATGTCCTTGGCATCAGTGTGGACAAGACCTAGAAAGCTACTACTGCTATTTGCTTTACAGTCTGTACTTCACTTTAGACAAATTTGTTAGCCTACTTTCGCATATGGTTGTGGTCTGATGATGTCACTCTGGAAGACTCTGATTTAGGATCAGATTTCAACAGGTAGGAGTTTACAGCATACTGGCCTTTCTAATGTGGACAACCTTTGATTACACTCAGCCTCTTAGATTGTAGAAGTGCATTTAACAATGATTTTATGTACCCTGAATTTTTAATTTGTTTTCCTGGAGAGGTCAAAAACCCTCTCTCTTTCCTAAGTTGCCCAAAATCATGTACCATCCCAAAAGTATAATTGCTATCTGTTCAAATATTGGCCATCAAATATAACTTTTGGTCAACTAATAATTGGCCAAATATAACCGCAAAGCCTTCTTTAGCTGTGTTAAAAGTCTAAGTGGCAACTCACAGATATGCACTGAACTAGTGCAAAATAGCACAAAATATACTGAACCTGTTATTGCCAACATCCTGGCAGATAGATTCAATGCAAACTTCACCCCCCTCTCACCCCCAAAAAGGGCCCTCAGCAATACCGGAAAAGTTTAGTGTCCCGGAACTCGCAGATGCACAGGTGAAAGTAGCCCTTTCAAAAGCCAAAAACACAGCGTCAATAGGGCCAGATGGTGTCCCAGGCTGCGTCTTGCACAAACTACAGAACGAACTAACCCCCACCTAAACACACTGTTCAACCTCAGCCTCTCCACAGGCTACATGCCCATAGAATGGTGCACAGCAATGGTTATTCCACTCCACAAAGGAGGAGCCACAACTGACCCTGGTAACTATCACCCCATAAGCCTGACTAGCCTGGTCTGCAAGGTTATGGAGCGCATCATCATGGAACTCATTAACAAAGACATTGGAAACCTCCAAACACTTGACCTGACCCAGCTCGGCTTTAAGGGCAGATCATGCCTACTAAACCTAGTTGACTTCTTCGAGACAGTCACCAAGGCCATAGACGAGGGAAAGGTTGTTCACACAGCCTACCTTGACCTCGCCAAGGCTTTCAACACCATTCTCCTCTCGGGTATTGCAGAAAAACTCACCAGCCTGAACATAAACCCCTACGTCATGAGATGGGTTGCCAACTGGCTTACAGACCTCACACGGTAAGAATAGCGGCCTCCAGGTCCGACTCTAAACCAGTCACAAGTGGTGTCCCACAAGGTTCGGTCCTGGGACCCCTACTGTTCGGCATATACTTCTCAGAAGTACAGGCAAACACAGGAGGACTATGGCTAACCAAGTTCGCTGATGACTGCAAACTGGGAGCCATAATTGACTCTCCGGCTGACACGGACATCCTCCATAAGGGCCTTACTGCGACGGACACCTGGTGTCAAAGTTATGGCCTCAAGCTAAATGCCAAAAAATGCATAGTCATCCCATTTGGGGAAAAACAAAACACCCACAAATTGCCACATAGGTGGCAGGCCCCTTTAATACAGAAGAGGTAATAAGAAATCTGGGGACCTAGGTAGATAGTAATCTCTCCTTTGACAATCATATTGCCAAAGTAGTTAGGAAATCCTATGTGGCCCATTTAATTTCTAAAGGGTTCCCATCTAGAAATAGAGGTTATAGTGCCCCTCTGCTCGTCACTGATCAGACCCATCATGTACAATGCCCCATTTGGGATGTACCTCACAAGACACTACCAACAGCTGGAGACACCACAAAAGTACCTCACCAAGAGGATTACTGGCCTTAAACATATGTCCTATGCAGCCCGACTGAAAAAACTCCTTCTGTACTCCGTGGCATATCGCTTACTCAGAGATGATCTCTGCCTGACTTACAAAGCCATGTCCAACTCAAAATTGATGGACATGCTCCACCTAAAGAAATCCAATTCACTGTGAGCCACGCGCTCAAGTGAGCTAAACCTTGCCACAACAATAAATAAAACATGCTGGAGGGATAGATTCCAGTCAGAGACTCCCCATGCTGTGGAACAAAATTCCAAACTACATTAGGCAGTGCCCTTCACTAACACTCTTCAACAGAAACCTTGACGAGTGGATGGGTAACAGAAAATACACCCCTGGGATCACTTAATTGGATCTCCTTGACAGAGGATCAGTTAATTAATCAATGGGGCTGTGAAAGCCGACACACTCTGGCTAGGCTTATAAATGCCCTCTGGCAGATGGCCTCTTTCCTACCTATGGACTTATATATGCACTTTTTTATACATATTCCCTCCCATGTCTGTCATCCCTAGATTACTGATCAAGGTCAGGGAGGAGGGACTGGTGGTGATGTTGATAGCACCTTTTTGGCCAAGATAGCATTGGTTTCACCTATTACATAATAATTTCTTGTTGCCAAAGCAAGAGCCATCAACCTTTCCTGGCAAATACCCTCTTGATTCTTGCATGCCTAGCATAATTTTTCTGCAAAGGACTCTTATTCGTCCATCAAAATGGCTGTTTCATCTTTGCCTACCTGCCTGTGCAACATCTTTTACTCGACCTGTCAAACATTTCCTTAAAGGCATCCTGCACCTTAGGGCACCCAGGAGAGCCCCTGTTCCTTCGTAGGACTTCAGTTTTGTTCTAGAGAAACCTGTGCAGCAGGCAATCCCAATGAGTTATTACTGTACCAGTGAAGAATGTTAAATGTATACAAGTGTACTTTCTGCCCCTTCTAGTGCCAGCAGAGGTGTTCAGGTTGACTGGGCCTGCTGTAGTCCTGACTGTGGTGGTAGGCTTCCTGAGGGGGCACCTTTAAGATTGCACCCACTTCCTAAACATGTTCACCTTTGGGTGTATTCTGAGTTCATAGGTCTTCACCCTGAAAGTGTTTTACTGGAGAATTTGACCAGATCAGTGGTGATCTTGGGACAGGCCCAGATTTTTTTTTCCTCCTCATAGGGACTTTAGAGGTTCCTTTTCTTGCAAAGAGAAGGTTGGGGTTTACTCCTGACTTTGTCCCAAAGGATGGATAAGTTAAGTCTTGTTCTGGATCTTGGCAACTTCACCTGTCACATCTGGCTTCTGGTTGTGGAGGATCGTTTTGCAGGAGTTTACACTTCTACTCTTTCAGGGGGCTTGGGTGGAGTCTGTGGACATAATGGACACATTTTGTCATTTCTGGATCTGTAAATTCACAAAGGACACTCATTTTATTGAGTGGGTCGTCTCTGCTGTTAGAATATTTGCATTTGACCTCTCCTTATGCCTATACGCTTCATTAAAGAGTAGAGCTGTGGTAGGTGAAGCATTGCAGGAAGTCTGTGTTCCCATACCTGAACCACTTGTGCCTTGTAGCTCCATTGTGAGAACTCTTGAATAGTTAACTAAGGGATTCCAGACTGATTCCTAATTCATGGCAGCCCTCCTGCTAAATGATCACACCTTAAAAAGTGTTCTACATCGACTTTCCACAAACCCCCACACATTGTAATCTCCCTTATCCTTAGCAGCCACATACACATACCTGAAGTTAACTGCGAAAAAGGACAAGCCTCTTGCATCACCCCCCCCCCCCCGACACACACGCACACAAAATGACATCCTTTCTAATTGTATAAATTGACTCTGAAACTACACTAACACTGAGAAACTTTTGGTAATTTGCAATAACAACTGTTTCCTGTACTCCTTGTTTGCACATTTGTGTAATTTGAATAGTATTTTTTAGCATTCAGGGATTGGTGATCCCCTATATTACTTCCATGCGCGGTGTCTTCACTAAATGCATTGCAGTCAGTGAGGATTTACTGATTAGTTCCATTAGTGTCCCAACTGAGAATACAGTCCCCATAAATTGGAAGATGTTTCTCTGACCCCCAGCTCACAGAAGACCTTCATTTGATTAGTCATTCCTACCTTTGAGGGAGGGGCCATGAGGTTACAGCTTTGGACTCTGGATGAGGATGCAGGTAACAGTCCATGCTCTTAACTCTCCTGCACATTCTGGAGTTGATCATGGCCATGTTTTTATGGAGTCATTTGCACTTCTGCAGATGCAGGATTTGCATTGGACAACCAGTCCGTTGCATAGTACCTAAGCATAAAGACGCAAGATTTTTACCTGTCGTATAAAGTAGTCGTACTTAATGCAGTACACCATACATCACCAATCAATTCTTAGTTCTCATCCCCACTGAATTAAGAGTTGGTAGATGTGCTGTGAAGGGTTTCAAGCCATTTCTTGCAGACCTTTTCAAATGGCAGTGCCCGTTTACACTTTTCTAGTTGGTGAGTACTCCAGATAACGTGCCTGCTAACCAGGAGAGCACAGTTTCTACTTGTTTCACAGTACAAGGAAGGAGGTGGTGGAGGATGCAGTCGTACATGGCACTGTGGAGAGGCACCTGTACAGATCTTTACCCTTTTTGTTGAGTCCATGACTGTTTGCGCAATTCGGGGAAGAAAGACTGCAGCTCATTTTTATCACGCTTTGAGAACCATAAGATACCCTTCCAGTCCTAGCCAAACGTAGCAAATTGACGAAGTTGGTTTCGCTGAGTGTAAAATGTATGAACACTGTTCAGTGAAACTAAGTTCAGGGAGTGCAGGACTTGCCCCCTCAAAATAAATAAATAAATAAATAAATAAATAAATAAATAAATAAAAGGTTCTTGTGTTCGCCAAAGGTAGTTTTAGTGAGAAGTTTTCATGATTCTATCCAGCTACTTCTCAGGGCATAACTGCCAATGCATAGACCCTTGTTTCACTGGCTGCTTGGATCCTTTATATCAGAGCAGGCCTGTGCCTCAGAAGTTCTCAGCTTGGGCAGAGCACTACCCAGTACTCTTTTAGTCATTTTAGCCTGCAGATGATTCTGTTTTGCCATTTGCCAACTGCATAGTTTCTTATTCTGTGGTCAGGGTGTACATGTCTGTTTCTGCACATGGTGGTGTGATGGGCAGAGTTGCAGTGCAGCACCAACAGAATAGTCAGTTCCATAAGGAAGTGCTGCAGTTTCAGCTCCATCCCCATCCTCAGATGGGACCAACCCTGATGTTATTTTTCTTGAAAAATGCTGCTCTTGGTGATTCTTTTGCAAATCATTGTCTCTGAGCTTTTAGGCTCTCCTGTGTAGGGAATTGTATCTGGGCTTTCAGAATGGTAATGTATCTATAGGATGATGAATCCATTTTTGGAATTTCCCTGCACCAGTCCATTAATCTCCCAGTTTTCTTTGTGGGAACAGAAAGCAGGGGAAAGAAAAGGCCCTTCACAATCCTGCATGGCATCGCAGGTGTTACCCAGGGTGCATAAGATCAGGAAGACAGGTGAACTGTTAAATCTCTCCACTTAAAGCGAAAAGCTGGCAGTTGCCAAGCAGGCCTTCTCTCAGTGAATATCTGACTGCTCTATTTGTGTTATCAGTCTGTTAACCACTCATTACTGAATCAAAATGTCAAAGCCCACTCCACCAGAAAGGTTGCCTCCTGTGGTACAGGGTTTGATTCCCTCATTCCTGATTTGCTTAATGTATGACCTTTAAGCAAATCACTTAACCACTTGGAGCAACTGGAAATTTGAGCTAGGCTCCTCAGTGGTCCCCTGGACTGCAAGCCTACTAACTACCTATGAACTTGTAATATGTTTGTAACTTGCACGATGAGTTCCAGCACTTGCTTTGAGAATATTTTTGTTGCAGGCTAAATTGTATGTTGTGGCTACTTGATAAGCATGTTCACCAAATATTGTCTCAGTTGTGACTCAAGGTTATTGGGTTACCTTTGAGATGTCAGTAAAGAATTCCGGTATTGCTTTGGATTAATCTCATCCAAGGACTCATCAAAAAGGTCCTACATAGGTGTAATGGATGCGTTTTTATTAATGTCATTTAATCTTCTGAAAGCTCCTCTTTGGGTCTGGAATACCCTCCTTCTATGCCTTTAAGTTGGTGGACATCCTTTTCTTGATTTGCAGGTGATCTATTGGTTTAGGAGACAAGTGCACTTGACTTGTAGAGTTCTGTTGGACTGCATTACCAATGTAGCAAAACATGGGATTTTGCTGAAAAAAATGCTAAGTTCTGCTTGTTAGAGAGGCAGTACTGTCCAAGGACGCTTCAAGGAGGACCCCTAGTGCAGCAGCTTATAGGGTAAGAATGTATTGTGTTTACCAGTTTATTTTACACTGTGATAAAGATACTGTATACTGTTTTGTAACTGTTTTACAGCAGCTTTGGTGTATAGAATTTACATATTCATTTGCAGAATATTTATTGTGATTTTTGCTTCCTTTCTTCTTTAGTCTACCAAAAGGAATATCCCCATGCTGTTTGTACGTGGTGATGGCGTAGTACTGGTGGCACCTCCTTTGCGAGTTGGCTGAATCTGTTAATACTCTAAATAAGAAGCTTCAAAAGATGAGTTCCAAATGCTGCAGAACACAGTTTGAAATGACAGAAGACTACTTCCTCTCATCCTAGCTGTTTCAGAAAAGTGATTTTCTTTTGACCCCCACCCCACCTCCACCACCATTCTCCCACACATCTCTCCAGGAATTGACATCTTGTTTTTGTGTATGCAATGCAATGAGTATAATTGACTTGTAAGTTACCAGAGTTCTACCTCATTAACAATTGTGTGATATAAGAGGTATGTCTGCATACTTTCCACAGCTGTAGTTCATTTTTACTTAACGGGTTCGTATCGGGTTCTACAGCTTGTTTTCATTTAGCAAGTTCAGTTTGAAGCTTTTTTGAGAACTGAAGAGGTGTTTTTTTTTCTCGTGGTCAGAAGTTTCATGACCTCTGGACTTCATATTTTATCTGCAAGGCCATTTGGAAGCTTCTTAATATTTTTTATTGGTTTGTATATGTAATGTTTTGTACATAAATTGTATTTTTAATTTTCATAACCGAAATTCTGAAATTTCAGTAACTTTTCACTGACCTTGAATTCTATGCTGGTTTGTTCTATGCAGTTTAAATAAAAGAGGAAAAGGAACACAGTGAAATACAAAAGTAGGTTTCCTATGATGATTAGGCCACCTTAGCTTAGTAGTAAAAAGATGTTATGTTTTCCTGTGTTGCCCTCATTCTTACATGTGGGTTCGGAGCCGATCCTCGGCTCCAATTCGGCCAATTACAAAAGCTCGAAGTCTCTAAGTTGGCTCGTGGCAAGGGAGGGTATCCCTTAATGCAATGGTATCAATCCCCAGATCTCATTTGCTGCTTTGAGTTCAGAAGTGCTCTTCTTGGCCGTGGCGAAGAGAAATTTTTCATCTGTGTTTTTTCTTGCAAGAAGGATCTTCGTTGGTGGATTCAATCCAACGAGTTAACCATCGGGAGACCACTAGTTCCACATCAGCCTGTTGCTACTGTGACCATGGATGCTTCCCAGATAGGGTGGGGGAGGCATTACCTGGGAAAGACAGTCCAAGGCATATGGCAAGAACATGAGGCCCATTTGCACATCAGTGTTCTAGAGATGAGAGCAGTGCTTCCACAACTCTTTCTCTAGGGACGATTGCTATCCAGTCAGACCGTATGTCAGTGGTATGGTATTATAAACAACCAGGGAGGAACCAGATCATACCCACTTTGTTGAGAGACTCTGATGGTTTGGCAGTGGGCAATATCTTCCCAACGCTTTCTAGTCGCAACGCACATCCCAGGGGAATCCAGTGCGATAGCCGACAAGCTCAGCAGGGCAATTTTTGATGCCTCACAAGTGGTCTCTGAATCAGAAAATAGCAGAAGAGCTCTTCCGCAAATTGCCACCCCTATGAACGCAAAATGCAGCAGCTACTTTGCCCTAACTCCCCTCTGGGGGAGACTCCCAGAGACGCATTTGTTCACAATTGGCTCTCTGGACTTCTTTATGCCTTTCCTCCATTTCCCCTTTTATCGAAAGTCATCTAGAAAGTGAAATCGTTGGGAAGCAAGATGATTCTCATTGCTCCATATTGGCCACGTCCGATCTGGTTCCCCTTTCTCAGGCCTCATCTACTGGAGGATCCATGGATTCTAGACCCAGTTCCAGATCTGCTGACACGTCAGGAACTGTCCATCCCTCTCGCCACTCTACACCCTCAACTTGACAGCTTGGCTGCTCCACTTCCAACCTTAGTCAGGCTTCAGGATTTCACTCCAGCTGTAAAACATGTCTTGATATCCTCTCATAAGGCTTTTACTAGAAAACTATATGCTAATAAATGGAAAAGATTTTCTTTCTGGACGCAGACCAGAAACATAGACCCCTTCACTGCCCCAATCTCTCCCATTTTGGATTTCCTTTCGCAACTCTTCCAACAAGGCTCAGCCGCTGCCACAATTAAAGTCCAGCTAGCAGCTATCTCCAATTTCCACTTAGGGCAATATATATATGCCTAACTTGATGGCACATACTGTGTAAAGCCTTTTTGAAAGGCACTTCCTTATTGAGACCTCCATTTAAGGAACCTGTTCCTCTGTGGGACTTTAACTTTGTCCTGTCGCACTTAACCTCACCACTTTTTGAATCTTCATCCACTTGTGATCTAAAGTTCCTCTCTTGGAAAACCTTTTTTCTGTTCGCCATAACCTCAGCTAGAAGAGTTTCAGAGCTACAAGAGCTTTGTCAAACTGCCTCATTTGATCTTCCATAAAGACAGGGTTTCGCTTCGAACTAACACATCCTTTGTCCCTAAGATTTGCTCCCAATCTAATATTAACCAGTCGATTGAACTTCCAACTTTTTTCCCTAACCATACCAACAAGGCAGAATACAGACTTCAACTTTATGTGCACAGCCAAATGAGGTTCTATGTCCACAGAACTAAAGAATTCTGAAAGTCACATCAGTTATTCATATCCTTTTTGGAGGCAAAAAAAAGGGTATGCCAGTTTGTAAAGTCACATTATCTAATTGGCTTTCTAATTGCATAACTGTTATATACTCTTCCAGTAACAAAGTTAGAGGTCATTCAGCCAGGTCAGTAGCAACATCCACTGCCTTTCAAGCCAGGATTTCAGTGGACAGTATTTGTGCAGCAGCGACCTGGGCAAGCCCACATACGTTTATTACTCATTACAAAGTTGATTTGGCCTCCAGGGAGAGAGCTTCCTTTGGTTCCACGGTGCTAGAGTGTATTGCCGTGAGCCACCAGAAAAAAAAGGTGCTAGGGATGCTGTTCCACATGTAAGAATGAAGGCGAAATAGGGCAACATAACATAAAGAAGTTATGTACTTACCATAGTGTTCTGTGTTTGTTTTCCATCTCGCCCTTCGTTCTTATGAACCCATCCATATAGTCCTAGAGGACCTGGTAGGAAATTGTCTTTTCCTTATGTTTGAGACCTTTCACTATTGTTTCTCCTTTACCTGAGGGTACAGTAAAACTATTTCTAATATAGTTAGCAGCAAACAAGGTCTGAGGATTGATACCACTGTATCATGGGATATGTACCTTGCCACGAGCCAACTTGGATACTTCGAGCTTTTGTAATCGGCCAAGTCTGAACCCACATGTAATAATGAAGGGCGAGATGGACAACAAACATAACTTTTTTGTGTGCGTCATACATTCATGCAGTATTCTTTTAAAGCCTTACTCCCAGAGGAGAAGAAAACCATTCTGATACATCTTTTTCATAGATTAACTGTTACAGGCAAAGACAAAATGTGGCATTTGATAACAAGGTCTTCATTGATTTCACTGGAATTTCCTCTCCTGTTTTCCCCAACTCCATAGGTGGGGGCACATCCCATGACGGTACCAGTTTGGCTAAGAAAATGTATCTCTGTTTTTTAAGTGACTTGTAGAGTTCTGATCTCAATCCTGAAGTTACTTGTGGGAAACTTGGGAAGACCGTGTTCATGTGGTCACCATATCATGAGCAAAGACCTGTAAAAGCACTTCTTATACTATTAAGGGAAGGAAGACTGTAAAGCATTCCACAAGTTCTAGGCTTTTCAACTGAAACATTGGCCTGTCTTAATTTCACAAGGTGACATTGGTTGAGAATGTACATCAGAAGGATTGTGAGACAGTCTTTTACTCGTATGATTCCATGCTAGTGGCTGAACGTCATGAGAAGGCAGAGGATATGGAGGACAAATATCAGTTTCATATGCTGCACAGTAATTCCACTGAGAGAGCCTTGCATGTCACCAGCTTTCCTTTAAACACAAAGGATTGATTTTTATGTCCATCCTCCCCTTTGGCAGATCACAAAAGGCATTCAAAATTTACCCTGTCCCCACCAGTGACCAGTCTGGAAGAGGCTGCCAACACTTTCCATTCTCTGGAACGTTGACTAACCTGCATCATGGAAGCAATCCCCTGAAGTTCTAGAGTGGGTGCTTTGATTCTGCCCCGCTTCCTGCTGTAGATCATTTGGGCTTTATGCCCCATATGTAGAGGGGTCCCACTGGAATTCCTTAGGTCAAGCCTTCAGCAAAGAAAAAGTTTATTTGGCAGGATCAGTTCTCATGGGTGTATAAGCAACTCTAGGAAACGTGGGCTGATGCCAGTAGTAGATCCCACCCACATTGACAGGTTTAGCCTTCACACTGGAACCAGGATTAGGAGAGAGTCTTATCTTTCCGTGCCTAGAGAAGGGGGCTTAAAGGATCCAAAAGCCCTAATAGTATAGTGGGTTACATATGCTATTACTTGGCTACAGAAAGTTGCATGAATGCTGTTTTTTAAAGCTGTGTTGTCACTTAAAGTTGTGCATGTATTTTCCAAGTTTGTGTAATCTCACAACTAGAGATCTGCTGTGCAGGAACAAAAATCCCAAATGAGGATTTGCAAAATTTCTCTGCAAAAATGTTACTGGATGGCTTTTTTTTTAGTGTTTTAGTTAGTGACATTTGAATTGGTGTTTGAGTTTTGTATGTTTGACTCAAAATATTTTGAGTTTCAGTTTTGAAATACTGCTGTTTCATTAATTGTAGTTGGCGTCACATGTTACACACCTTTTCTCAGTAAAGACTCCAAGAAGGCTGGATTCACTTGGTGTTTTGTGTTGAACATCCTAATGAAGTAACCAATGTTATATGGTGTCAAAACTGGAAAAATACATTTATTTATTTTAGAGTTTTGTATTTGGAAGTGTACATGTTTCAGTAAGGACTACTGGAACTTGCACTGCAGAGGGTCTGATGTCTGGCCCAGTTTCCAGAGCAGAGTGCCCTTCTACCTTTAGAGCAGCCAGCTGTCCACCCCTTAGTGCTGTGAAGTTGGTCCCTGCATAAAGCCAGTGTCCACCCATGCGAGTTTAGAACTTTTTGCATGCAGCGTATATGTAGTCCTTTTAAATCAGTAGTTTGGTGTAATTCAATCTTTTCCAGAGCTTAATCCAAGTACCACTCTGGGCATTTTTTATTGTAATTTCTAATACTGTATAGTTAATTTGGATACCTGTTTAGGTAAATTAAGGGCATGTCTGCCCCAGAGAAACAAGGCAGGTGCATTTGCAGTAGACATCCCACATGAAGACTTCCATAATTTGTGAGTTTTTTGTTTAGACATAGTGGTGTGGCAGGGAACATTTCCTTCTGATTTGACCAGAAGAGAGTCCAGGCCTTCACTTGTACTGCCATAGCATGTTCAGGTTCATCCTGAATTTTTGGATTCCCCACCTGCACCCCCAAAACCTATTAGTCAGTCTAATCTAAAGAGAAGAAAGCCTTGGACTTTGGTTAACACGAGAACAGTATCTGGCATATCTGTTAATTTCAAGGTTGCATGTCACATGTAGGTGCTTTTGCAACCCCCCCTTCCCCAACCCTGGCATCTCAGGGATCCAAGGCTTCTGCTGAATCCTTTTTGAGGCTGCATTTCCTGTGTATTAAGGCAAGTGTCACTAAACCAGAATGCCTTGTGTGGCATTCAGACAAGACATTTTGCCATGGGTAAGTGTGGCTGAAGTTCAGTTTGTCTTTTTCAGAAAAGGAAGACCGTGTTCTAGTTTTGATATCCCAGCCCCATATTCTTGGTTGCTGTGGACGACTTTGGCACAAACATAGTCTCCCACCTACAGCTGCCTGCCATTGCTTGGACCTGTGGCGCAATGTAGGAGAGATTCTACTCCTTTTCACGATCATAGGCTTCCCTATGGCTGGATCTTTGCCCAAGGGTTCCTTCAGGTACTGTAAAGCCTGCAGCAATGTTCAGATCTACTCTGTGGCTGGAGTCACTTTTGCCAATCGGAATGATCGGAATGATTACGTAGATTACTCCTCTCAAATGTGTCCCCACCCCAAGAAAGATATCGGTCTACTTCACTACTGGAGGAAGTGTCAGTTGGAGAGTCTTTTTTTGGAAGGTGAAAAAGTGTCAGTTGGAGAGTCTTTTTTGGAAGGTGAAAAAGTATGTCAAATGGGAGATTGTATGGGTTTCATATGCCCAGAAAAGGTATTGGGTCTGGATGCCATTAGCCTATAGTAACCCCTCTGGTCTTTGGAGCTCTGGTAAAGACATTAGTGGCATTTATGGAATAAGCCTCTTAGGTTTTTTTCATGTGAAGAAGGGGGGGGGGGTTCTCTGGAGACTCCAACAGTGGTGTTTATGGATTGAGAGAAACTAGTGTCTACTCCCATTGCTAAGGAATGCAGAGTAGTGAATCAGTTTGTGACGGAGTTTGCATCTGCCACTCTGATTTTGAGTTGTTTGTTGTACATGTATGACCAGGGATCAAATTGCTGTCCTAGACCAAATGAAGGAAAATATTGGGGTTGTCTGATAGATATCTGAGAGCAAAATTTAGATATTTGAGAGCAAAATTATCAGAACCATAAACGAAAAGAATTCTGACCAGATGTTTCCCAAAGAGCTTAAGTGCTTTAGTCTCCCTTTTATTAGACAACTTCAGAATGCAAACCTCTGTATAGCTATATAAACCAAAGCCAAGAAATATGACTAAACAGTTATAGGTATGTACTAAATAAAATGTACAACCACACAAAACACGTAGCAAACGAGAAGTGTTCTAGTTTGTCAGCACTCATTTTTAAAACACAGTTTAATACACACGTCTTCATTTAAACCTGGAAATACCCCAGAATTCAGTCTCAGTTGCCACAGATCCCTGCATTCAGTCATATATTCCCAGCTTCTGCCTTGTACTGGTTAAGGAACTTCAAATGCGAAAAATATGAACTTTTTTAAACTGGTGCTATGTTCTTCGTGTTTCACTGCTGCAGTCATTACATTTGGGTAATCTGCTGACAGGTTGCCCTCAGTCGGCCTGATTAACAAAGTCTAGGGTCCTGCGTCGGTTGCTGTCCCTTCTTCCATGATGTCAGGGGTATAAAACGTGCAGCCGACACCATTACATCAGTTTTTCTTGCCCCAGATGTCAGGTGCCCCCCTAATGGGGAGCAAATTAAACATAAAAAACACAAAAGTGTACCTCCAACAAAAAAAGTATACCTCCAACAAAAAGCAAATACACCAAAAAGGCTTTTAAGCACAGTAAAGGAAAGTAGAGGTATAGCCAGAAGAAGTCAGGGGGCTGGAGGGAGGGTAACCAGGACTGCAACAGTGAATACACTCTAACATCTACATTTATGGTAAGTGTACACAACTGTACTATGTTCTTCATGTTTTACTGTAGCAGTCATTACATTTGGGTAGCTTCCCAAAGCTGTGGTTGGGAGGAGGAGTTTATATAGCATTAGGGCCAGCTATAAGGCCCTGCAAGACAGCAGTGGCAAAGCCAGCTCTGAATATTGGCATATGATAATGCTTGCTATGATAATGTACAGAACTCCAGGTAGCAGCTTCTAGGATGTCCCTGGTTAGGGACACCTCTGAGGCTACAGAAGTAGATGCAGCCCTGGTGGGCTGAGATCTGATCCCCTGGGGGATAGGTTTTTCCATGGTGCTTATAGCAGAAATTAATGCAATGGCTTATCCATTTAGAAATAGTTTGTTTTGAAATGGCCTTCCCCTCTGCCCCTGCAGCAAACGCTACCAGCAGTTCAGATTTTCTTCGAGGTTTAGTCCTGTCCAAGTAGAATCTAAGTTGTCTGTGCACATCCAAGGAATGCAGAATCCGTTCCCCTTTATTCTGTGGATTGGGAAAGAAGGTTGGCAAATGAATGGACTGATTAAGAGCCACACTGGATACCACCTTGGGCATGAAGGATGGATTGGTCCTGAGTGACACCCTGTCCGCATGAAAGATGAAAGGCTCAACTGCCATCAGGGCCTGTAATTCAGATATCCTTCTAGCTGAAGTGTAATGACTGCAACAGTGAGTGCACTCGAACATCTACATTTATGGTAAGTGTACACAACTGTACATGCTTACTGAGGACATTAGTTGAATTTTTATGTACATATATTTCTGAGAATAGTTTGTGTGTGTGTGTAATGGATGTACAAGAGGCAATGTGAACCACCCCTTTTGTTCCACAATTAGTTTCCTCACACAGCCAGTGGTCCTTCTGTATCCTGGTACAGCTATATTAGCTGTCATAGATCAATCTGCATTGGCTGTAACAGCCACATTTTCCTAACAGTACCAGAGTAGGAGGCCAACTTATTGCAATTACTTTCAAGATTATCCTTACAGTTACTGTGGCTTTTGTACACACAGGCTCATCACCCAAAACTTATGCTTATACCAAATTATGCCTTGTGTTTTACAAATGCCTGTCATTTTTGTCAAAAGCTGATATAATAGTTTTAAAATTGACACACACTGACTGGAAATTCTATTTTCTAACTGAATTGGGTTGCTTCAAAATTTGTGGAAAGTCACTGACTCTCCTACTGGAAATTATTTGCCAAAGTGTGAATTAGTTCCTTGGGGTATCATCTCTCCAAAAGCATTCAACACGGAATATCTACTTTTTAATGAACTTATCTGAAATTTCTCTAGAAAGTCTAATAAGTAGACCTTTGATCAACCCTTTCGTTTGCCAAATAGGGTTTTGACTGCAGAAGTGTAAACTGTTACGAGTATATAGGGTTCCCTGTAAACAATAGATTCATATTGCCCCTTAGTTACATTTTTTAAATCTTGACATCTAAACAAAACATAGTTAAATTTATCATATTGAAAAGTAAATTCTAAAATGTCAGTTGTAGCATTCGAGTAACTTAAGTACCATAATAAAAATGTCATCCAAATATCATAAACGTAATATTTTTGGACTTGAATGAACAATCCAAGTGAAAACATTTCTCCCAGTATTGCACAACTCTGTTAGTATAAACTGGTGCACACTTTGCACCCTTGGCCACACCTATTTTCTGGTGGAAGTATTCTGCCTCAAAAAAAAAAAAAAAAAATTATTTAAGAACATATCCACTGGATTGGTCCGTCCAAGTTATGGGTGATGAGACTTTGTGTACAAAAAGAGCAGTAACCTTAAGGATAAGCTTAAAAGTAATTACAGTAAGTCAGCCTCATCCTCACCTTGGTGTTAGAAAAAGGACTTGTGCGGCTGTTGCAGCCAGTGCAGATTTATCACTGACACAACTAATGTGTCTGTACCAGGATATAAAAGAACCATTGCTGTGTGGGACATTATACGTGTGGAACAAATGGGATGGTTTATATCGCCTCTTGTGTATCCTGTGATAGTTTTTATGTACGAAAGACAGAATGCCCACTCAGAGAGAAGATTTATGGGTAGTTGTAGTACAGAAAACAAAGATTCAACTAATGCCCTTAGTGAGCATGTGCAACAATGCAGTAGTTTCAAAAAGTTCATATCTTTCTTACTGGAACAAGTTCCTTATTCAGTACGAAGTGGAAACTGGGAAAATATGATTGGATATAGGGAGGAGTTTTAGCAATTGAGATTAAATTCTGGGTTATCTCCAGGTTTCAATGAAGGTGTATGTATTAACTGTTTTAAAAAAATAAGGGCTGGCAAACTAAGAATGCTTTTTTGTTTGGTACCTGTTTTTGTGTCTTAAAAAGGTAGAAACGAAACAAAATATTAAGTGTTTAGTCACATGATTTCTTGGTCACATGCTTTACATAGTTATATAAAGGATAGTAAAGCACTGTGTTGGTATTGTGAAGAGCTTTCCAGTAAAAGTGAAACAGAAGCACTCAGTTTCCCTGGAAGACATTCTGCCAGCGTTCTTTTCATTTATAGTTGTTAGTTTTGATTGTTTTGACCATTTATCTGAGCTTGGGTTTGCTTTTCAACAAAATTCAGACCTCACCCAGTCAGTCAGATGGTTTTGTGGTTATGATGCTGTCGTTGCGGCATCCTGGATTGCAACGGGGCAAGCCTGTTTGAGGCAGCAGTCCCTACCAGATGATGTCAAAAGTGCAGCTTCTTAATGTTTCTCCGGATAAGGATGTGATATCCTTCCATATCACTGTTGCATTATTCTTCACAATAGAGAGACCCTGCCTAGGGCAGCCCGAAGTCCGGCCAATATACCAAAGCCTTTAGGTTGTAATGGGTACGGCATATGTCACACTTTTATGCTCCCCACACACAGCATAGGGCATAAAGCTGACGTCTGGACATACCGTCTTCAGAACTTCTTTGCTGCCAGTCCAAATGCCTTCTTTAGTCTGAATCTTGTTCATCTGTTGGTTGCCAAGACACTTCAGATAAATGCCCTGTTTTTTTATTTATTTTTTTTTGTTGTTTTTTTTTTTTTTTTTTTTTTATCTTTTCACTTTTTGAATTTGTTGGCTTCACATCAACCAGAAAGGGGAAATTTATATTTTGTTTATTTAATATTTGTTTACCGGGAAAGTCCGACTTGGAACAAAGCCAATTTTCAGTGGAGGCCCAGGGAGGAACACTCCAAACACATTGCTTTCTAACATGGGAGGAAACCGGAGCACTAGAGGAAACCCACACAAATGCAGGGAGGATGTGGCAGACTGTACAGAAGGCACTCCAGCCGAGAATCGAACCAAGAGCAGTGTTTATTTTGGTTAGGTGCTTCCTATGACCATACATCTTGAGTTATTTGCCAGGCCTTTGTCCCGAAGAGATTGCATAGTCTGCTCTCCATTTTAGCTATTTATTTAGAAAACCAACATCTAAAGCTGTTAGCTAAAGACACTATGGAAGGATCCTCCTTCTTTGAGGGCCAGCCCTCTGCGAAGAAGACGAAGAAAGCTCAGTCTAATTCTTTGCTGTGCTGTCTCTGCTAGATGCATCTCTTGAGTTTAGTGAAAGCCTGGAAGACCACCCACTTTCTGTTTTGGATTCCTCTGCCACAATTGCTTTGGAGGCTGACATGGACCTAGCTTCATGCACACCCATTGGAACTTTGCAGATGCCTGCTTCAGATGTACAGAGGAGCTGTGGCTGATGATTACCGAAGGGCCTAGGGGTGTTGTTCAGATTTTGGTGAGGGAATAGATACAGACTACACTAATTGAATGACATTAGGGGTCATAGCCTCCTAAGATCTGGGAGGCAGATTCCCCCTTGAAAAAGAAGCAAAAAAACTAAGCACATTTCTCCTGCTCCTGAAGATCCTCAGTGAATGACAAAACTTTACTCTGAGCCTGTTTAATGCCATTATGGCTCTGAAACTGCTACATGGGGTTTCTGTCCCAGCTCCTCCTTGGTCTTGTACCCCTGTTAAGAGACCTAGGGAGCAAGAGTCCTCTGATGAGGAATCCCTGACTTATTCTTCCCAGATT
This sequence comes from Protopterus annectens, assembly GCF_019279795.1. Taxonomy (NCBI): domain Eukaryota; kingdom Metazoa; phylum Chordata; order Ceratodontiformes; family Protopteridae; genus Protopterus; species Protopterus annectens. Next base: position 141,632,557 of record NC_056740.1, read on the forward strand.
CCTTCCCCTTAGACTCCTCTTCCTCAGAACCATAGTCTTAGTCATGACACTCCATTTGAGGAGATTACTTTTGGTGACACAATTTGCGGAATGATGGAATTTTTTAAATGGGGTTGTACTGAAATGCATGATCAGAAGAGGCACGATGAACTTCTGCAAATGGAGTTTTCTAGGCCTTTTGACTCTCCTGTTCTTGCTGCTTTGCTGTGGATGCCTTTTCCACAACATCTCTCAGGCTCCTGATTCCCAGCCCCCTGCTCCCAAAAAAATCTGAAGACTTTGTGTGTGCCTCTGCTGACTCTTCTGTGGTCTCTGCTGCATCTGACAAGCCATCAAAACTGTTGCCTTCTACAAAGTTGCTTCCTTCTGATAAAGACGGCAGAACTATGGAGAGGTTGGGTAAAGTATATACTTCTGCTACTCTAGTAGCTGTGAACTACCAGACCTGTATAACCACATATATTTTGTCTCCTCTTTCTCTGTGTCTGTCTCTCAGGCCTGTCAGGTTATTTCAGACTTTCCTGACTCTGAGGGGAAGACTTCTGCTCTTTCTTTATTAGGGATGTCTTCTCTAGTTGCTCGCTATTCCGGTAAATGCAGCTATGATACACCTGATGCCTTACCTATGGCTGCTGCCTTTGGGTTTGTGTTGAGGAGATATTCTTGGCTTCGGCTTCAACCTTTGCCTGATGATATCAAGGCTAAGTTGATGGAAGCTCCTCTTGACAGTAAGCATTTGTTTGGTGCTGCTGAGCTGTACAAGTCTCTCAAGGAAAAGGGTAAAGCTTTACAGGATCTGAAACAAATTTTTTGTTTCACCTGTTCATAAATTTCAAAGGAATTACCGTAACAAACCTGCCTTTGTTCATAGGCAGTCATCGCACTCTCCCCCAAAGGTAAGAAGGGTGGTAGAAAGGCTTCTCCTGGTAAGGCTACCCAGACTCCTTCAGCTCATAAACCTCCTTTGCCTGACTAACCAATTACTGTCTATGCTTGTCCTGCTGTTCTCGGCCACATTCCTCTTTCCCTTCATCTGTCTGTTCCTCTTTGGTTAAAGATCACTCGACTCCTGGGTTCTTTCCATAATTTGCCAGGGGTATTAAATGGTCTGAATCCCCCCCCCTTTTGTGGTCATTCCTCAACCTCCTCAGGAACAGCTGCCGTTTTTTCCAGAGGTGCATCAGGGCCTGTCTGCTCAGAGGGCAATGCAAAGACATTCCATCTCCTCAGAGAGGGAAGAGGTTTTCCTCCAAAATGTTCTTGGCTCCTGGGAAAGTAGGCACTTGGAGACTAATTTTGGATCTCTCCCAACTAAACAACTTGGATGTTCATCGTGTTTCACTGTTGCAGTCATCACTGTAAGGTTCTCTCCTGCCGGCAGGCAGTCCCCGGTCAGCCAGAATCCCAAAGTCTGGGTCCGGCGTCGGCCGCTCAGCCATGCTCCCTGGCATCAGTGCGCCAGGAGTACAAAGCTGACAGCCGATGCCATGTTCTCCAGTCTTTCTTGCCGTGCGGTGAAAGCAGTTCGCAAGTGCCGGTCGGCTGACTCCTGACAATTTTTCGTACTTCAGTCTGAAGACTTACTACTTCTACTCAAAGCTAAGTACCCTGTTGGGGAAACTTTTTGTTTTGCTCCAGTCCGATGTCAGAAAAAGTTAATAATTGTATTTCTTGTGGAAAGCAAATACCTCATAAGGATTTCCATTCTTACTGTATTCCTTGTTTAGGCCCTGACCACGACATAGCTAGTTGTCGGTTTTGTGCTAGATTTAACCAACGTACGATTTAGCGTAGGTACGATTTTGCATTTCATTATTTTGGTAGGCGATTTAATTAGAAAATGTCATCGGCCACACTTCCGACTACCGGAGTTCACAAACGACGCAAGGATAAAGACAGGCCTCCGAGGTCTAAAACAGACTACGTTTTACAAGCAGAGCCAGCTTCAGGTTCGGCCGTCGTCAGTGAGGCGCTTTCGCAGTCCCTGTCGTTGGCCATTTTGGAATCTATTGCTGAAACGGACTCCCACGAGTAGCCAAGTAGGCCTTTGAGTACTTCAGCTGCAGGACCTTCGGACAATGCTCCCTCGGATGGGTCCGGAGCCACTGTGCAGGTACTGGCTTCCGAGGGGTTTTTTAGGCCTACACAGCTTCTGATAAAGGCAAAGACAAAGGCAAAGACTCCTTCCAAATCTAAGACTTCAGCCCAGGCCTCTTCTGATCCGGGACACAAATCCCAAAAACAGTTACTTAAGATGGCGGAGGGCTTACTTACCATGATTAGGGGTTCACATCCCCCTCCAGATAAAAGGCCAAGGCAGGAATTGGATTATGACTCTTCTGATCAGGCATCTATTTCTTCAGTGTCTTCCTCTGACCAGGATTATTCTTTCCCTCCTTATGAGAATTCTGATGCTGAGGGAATCCATTCCTTCAGCTTCTCCCCCTGAGGATTTTTCATTTGGGGAAACTTTACATGAAATGGGGGAACATTTTCACTGGGAAGGACAGGAGTACTCGAATCTAAGAGAATACTTAGGGATTTTCTTCTTCTTCCCCAACATAAACCCCTGGCTATCTCTCCTATTTTGGATATTGTGGATGATGCCTTCTCTGAGGCTAACTTAACTCCTGACTCTTTTCCTCCAGCACCTGCTAAGCCAGACAGATATTATAGGGTCCCTGATTCTCACCAGTTCCTATTCAAGAATCCTACTGCTGATCCTGAAACCATTTCTCAGGGCCCTAAGGGAGTTAAGGCCGCTTCTGCTAAAAACCCCATTCCGACAGATAAGGATTCCAGAGCTTTAGAGAGATGGGGCAAAAAAGTGTACACTTCTGCAACTTTATCTATTAGGGCTTTAAACTGTCAATTTCATATGCTAAAATACCAGCAATTTCTAATGTCTGTTATGAAACAAAAGCTAGCTTCCATTTCCGCATGCGCAGATAAGGAATTACATGATTTGATGCATGCCACTGAACAAGTAGGGAAGCATGGTTTACATTGTGGTTTTGATGCCTTGGAGGCTTCTTGTAGGGCTGCTGCCTCTTGCACAGTCATTAGAAGACATGCTTGGTTAAAGGAACAAAACTTGCCTGATCAAGTAAAAGCTAAGTTACTGGATGCACCTGTTCAGCATAATGTTTTGTTTGGGTCTAAGGCTGAAGAGGTGATAAAGAAGATGGAGGATAAGGCTAAATCCATGCAAACGGTTAAGGATTTCTTACAAGTACAGCCCCCCAGATTTAGTAGGAATTGGCCAACTAAAAATTGGTCCTTTCCCTATTCAGACAGGCCTCAGAGGGGTAGATATAGACGCTCCAGAGGAAGACCCCAAACGCAGACTTCCTACAGACCAAGACAGTGGACTGCTTCCACCCCTAGGGGTGGAGAGGACAGGCCTCAAACTCATAGAAAACAGGCTCAATGACTCCCCCTGCTGGGCTGCAGGAACTTCTTTCCTGGAAGCCCCTCTCTGAGGAAAACTCTCTCTTTTTCACCTAAATTGGACTTGCATAACTCAAGACAAGTGGGTTCTGGATGTGGTTTCAAGAGGTTACAAATTCCACTTTCATACCCTACCAAGACCAAACGGATGGCCGGACCTACCAAAACATCAGTGGTCAGAGGCCTTAAACCAGGTGGAAGCCCTCATGGCTATGTGGGCCATAGAACTGGTTCCACTTTCAGAAATGGGGCAAGGTTTTTACTCGAGGCTCTTTCTAGTTCCCAGAAAGCAAAATTCATGGAGACCCATCCTGGATCTGTCAGTCTTGAACACTTTCCTGGAGATACCAAAATTCAAGATGCTTACTCCGCAGCAGCTGCTGCCAATGTTGAGCAAAAAAGCATGGATGGTAACATTGGATTTAAAGGAGGCTTACTTACACATTCCTATCAGACAGGAGTGCAGAAAATACCTCAGGTTTAAGGCCGGCTCGAGGCATTACCATTTCTCTGCTCTGCCCTTTGGATTGTCTACTGCACCCAGGGTCTTCACCAAATGCCTGGCACCAGTAGTAGCTTATTGCAGACTCAAGGGAATTCAAATTTACCCTTATCTGGACGACTGTCTTATTCAAGCAGGCAGCAAGGATGTCTTACTCCAGCATCTAGAATTTGTTCAGAATCTTCTCAAGTTCCTGGGATTCATGTGAACATAGTCAAATTTGACACCCTCGCAACAGATAACTTTTCTGGGTGCTCTTCTAAACACAACAACCCAGATGGCATTTCTGACATCCAAAAAACTATTACAGCTGGCTTCAACTTTCAAAACCTTGCCGTCACTAACTCCGCTGTCTGCAAGGAAATTCCTGCAGGCTTTGAGTTACATGGCCTCCTGCATCCTTCTCATACCATATGCAAGACTACATATGAGGAAAATACAGTGGTACCTAAAAAGTGTATGGTCCCAGCATTGCCACAGTCTAGACACTCAGATCACCATCCTGCCTTGTCTACAAAAGGAATTCCTTTTGTAGACCAAGGCATGTATTCACAACAAAGGGAAAGCCTTCAGTCTGCCTCCAGCCAGCCAGATACTAACCACGGACGCCTCAGATTACGCATGGGGAGCCCATTTGCAGGGAAAATGTCTGCGAGGCTTTTGGACAAAAGATCAGAAGCACCTGCATATCAATTTAAAGGAAATGGTAGCTGTTCAGAACGCTCTCTTGGCCTTCAGGGATCTTCTACCACCAGGACAACTACTGATACGGACAGGTAACACCACAGTTGTGGTACATAAACAAGCAAGGGGGTTCACACTCCTACCCCCTTTGCAGACTAGCCATGACTCTCTGGAACACAGCTCAAGCTTGCAAAGTGGACCTACAAGCTCAGTTCCTACCAGGGAAACAAAACATTCTGGCAGACAGTCTGAGCAGGCACCTGTCAGACCCACACGAATGGATGCTGGACACCGAAATATTCAAGATGATTATAGCAGTCTGGGACTGCCCGCACATAGATCTTTTTGCATCCCCCCTCAATCATCAACTACGGATTTTTTGCACAAGGACATTCCACGAGCTAGCATGGAAAGTGGATGCACTATCATTCAGTTGGAGAAACCTCTCGGGATATGCCTTCCCACCTCTACCTCTTCTTCCATGGGTGTTATTAAAGATCAAGCAGGACAAGCCCAAGATGATAATTTTACTGGCCCCAAATTGGCTTTGACAGTTTTGGTACCCAACACTGATGAATCTTTCACAGGAGCCCCCTTGGGTTTTACATCCGACTCCAAATCTTTTGGCCCAACACCAGGGTCAGGTTCTGCACTATCATATCAAAACTCTCAGCCTGGCTAATTCAGGGTCTGTGATTAATCCTCTCCTTCTCCAAGCAGGTTATGGGTGTCATTTTAGAAGCCAGACGCCCTAGCACTAGAAAATCTTATGCAGGAAAATGGAAAAGATTTTGCACCTGGATGCATGATCAGGATTCGTATCCTCTTACTCCTAATATTCCTCTGATTTTATTATACCTGACAGACCTATTACATAAGGGTCTCTCCTTCTCTTCCATAAAGATACATGCCTCTGCTATCTCTGCTTATTATAATACAGACCCTCCAATCTTTTCCCACCATCTAATAAGAGGGTTTCTCACAGGAGCTAAGAATTTAAGGCCCCCTAGATTACCACCCATTCCTGCCTGGGATCTCAACTATGTTTTGGAAAAACTCACTCTACCTCCTTTTGAGCCTGCTGCCACTTCTGACATCAAGTTTTTATCATGGAAGACAGCCATCCTGTTAGCTTTGACCTCAGCCAGGAGAGTTTTGGAGTTGCAAGCACTCATGGCTGTGGAACCTTATATTATTTTTCACCAAGACAGGGTGTCTTTAAGGACTAATCCTACTTTCATGCCTAAGGTGGTTTCCAAAGTGGCTTTAAATCAAACTATTCACCTGCCAACCTTTTTCTCCAATCCTCAAAATAGGGGGGAGAGGATCTTGCATTCCTTGGATGTACACAGACAACTTCATTTTTACCTGGATAGAACCAAGAACATCAGGAAATCAGAGCAATTGTTTTTCTTATGCTTCAAGTTCCCAAGGCAAAGCCATTTCAAAACAGACCATTTCTAAATGGATCGCTCATGGAATCAGATTTTGTTACTCTCACCATGGAAAGCAAATCCCAGGAAGTATTAGAACTCACTCTACCAGGGCTGCTGCTACTTCAGCTGCCTTCCTCAGGGGAGTACCTACCAAAGACATTTTGGAAGATGCAACTTGGAGTTTGGTGCATACTTTTTCTAAGCACTACAATCTACCTCTCTATTCTAACTCTAGGGCAGGCTTTGCTTCTGCAGTCTTGCAGGGCCTTCTAGCCGCCCCCTCTACTTTATGACCACCTCCCTTTTCTTCTGCTTTGGGTTTCAACCCTACAGTGATGACTGCAACAGTGAAACACGATGAACATAGTACAGTTGTGTACACTTACCATAAATGTAGATGTTAGAGTGTCTTCACTGTTGCAGTCTGGGTTACCCTCCCTCCTGTCCCCTCTTACTTTTTCTTTTGTGTGGTTCCCCACTTCACCCTTCTTCTGAGGTGTATTTGCAAAGGGTATGGGGTTATACTCATTTTTGGACACCTGACATCTGGGGCAAGAAAAACTGGAGAACATGGCGTCGGCTGCCAGCTTTGTACTCCTGGCGCACTGACATCAGGGAGCATGGCTGAGTAGCCGACGCCGGACCCAGACTTTGGGATTCTGGCCGACCGAGGACTGCCTGCCGGTAGGGGAGAACCCTACAGTGATGACTGCAACAGTGAAGATACTCTAACATCTACATTTATGGTAAGTGTACACAACTGTACTTTCCTTCCTTTCCGATGCTGTCACGTTTCCTCTTTGGGTCTTTTCTTGTTTTTCTGGATCTTAAGGATGCTTGTGTACATATTCCTATTCACTCCCTTTTCAAGAAATTTGTTTCTGTGCTTTCTGGCATTTTCAGCTCTTTGCTTTGCCTTTGGCCTCTCTACTGCCCCAAGGGTCTTCAGTAAATGCCTTGCTCATATGATTGCTTTCTGCAGGTTGAGGGGGATACAGATCTTTCCCTTACCTTGACAAGCTGCTCATTCAGGTGTCTTCCCCATAGATTTTACTGCAGCATCTACACTTGCTATTTGCTCTTGCAAAGCCAGGGGTTTACTATAAACTTCCAAAAATGATTCCCGACTCATGCTTAGGATCATGTTTTTTCTAGGATGCAGGCTCCAGACCCGTTCCAGTGCTGGTATCACCACTTCCTCCAAGGACTTTAACTCTGCTTTCTTTCAATCCCTTCTTCCTCAGGCTTTCATTACAGCTTCTAAGGGCTGTGGGTTACATGGCTTGCACCATTCCTATGCTTCCTATGGCTAAGCTCCATATGAGGAAGCTCCAGTGGTTTCTAAAGTCAGTTTGACTTCAGCATTGTCATCATTTAGATTTTCTAGTCCCTCCTCTTCTCGTCTCAAGCTAGAACTTCAGTGGTGGATTCATCAATTATCTTTCAACCCAGGACGACCATTTCAACCTCCATTCCCATCTCGGGACTCTTCACAGGTACGTGGGATGGGGAGGCTCCTTGGGGCCTCTGAAAGTTCAGAGCCTTTAGTCTCCAAAAAAAAAGACCACATCTGTGTCAAGAGACTAGCTGCGATTTTGGCTCTTCAGGTCTTTCATTCTCTAATCCAGGACCCCTCATAATTCTCACATATACAGTACCACAGTGTTGTGGTATGTCAGCAAGCGGGGGCAAGGTCTTTTATCTCCTGTGCAGACTAGCCTTTCAGGTTTGGGATCTAGCTGTCCAGTATCAGGTGACCCTTGAGGCATTTTGTATTCCCTCAGGTGAAGTTTGTGGCAGATTCTGTAAGCAGCCCCGTAACATAAGTCCACAAGTGGATGCTTCATAGGGATTTGTTTCTAGACATTGTCCACCAGTAGGGTACTCCTCGGGGTAGATCCGTTTGCCTCCCCTGAGATGCAAAAGAGGAAGTTGTCTGTTCAGAGTCCCATCTCCTGTGGCTTGGAAGGTGGATGCCCTTCCTCTTGGAATGGGATATTTCTTTATGCTTTCCCTCCCCTTCCTCTCATTCTAAAGGTCGTGCAGGATAAAATGGGATACTCTCAAAATCTTGCTGATGACTCCCTTTTAGCCCAGACAGCATTGTTCATCTCCTGTTGTACACTTAGCCAAGGGCAATCATCACAAGTTACCTTACAGGGTGGACCTGCTCGCACATGACAAGGGATCTCTCATCCATCCCCACCTGACCACTCTTCAACTGACATTGTGGGCGATAGGGTCTTGATCCATTTCAGACACTTTTTTTTTTTTTTTTTTGAGGACATGTTGTGGGTCCTTCCTGCAGGAGGCCAGGAAACTCGCTATTAGAATAATCTTGCTTGTCCAAATGGAAAAGATTTTCTGTCTGTCCTTCTCATAAGCTGGATACATTTGCTGCATATGTCCTTTTTTTCCTCTCTTATTTGTGTAAATTGCTCAGTGCTGGGTTGGTGTATTCTGTTAAGGCCCACCTGTCAGCTTTTTCTGCTTGTCTGCCAATGCTCCCCACTCCACTTTGGTCTCTAGATTTGAGTCCAAACAGTTTCTTAAAGGCATTCTTCATGTTAGGCCTCCTAAGAAGCCTGTTCCTCCTTCCTGGGACCTTAATTTTGTTCTAGAAAAATGAATTTGTGCTCTCTTGAGCCTGCAGGTTCAGCTTTCTTATAGCATTGTTCTTGGAAGATGACTGTTCTTTTGGTCTTTACCTCTGCCAGATAGGTGTCTGAGCTGCATGCCCTTGTGGCTGTTTCTCCTTTTTTGTTTGTTTTTTTTTTTTATAAGGACAGGGTGTCTATAATAATACTCTTATGCCCAAGGTGGCTGAGTTCTCTTAACCAGTCTATTCATTTGTCCATTTTTTCCTCTTCTCTGCAATCTGCTACTGAGAAGGTTCCTCACACCTTGGATTTGCATAGATAACTGATATAAACTAATGACATTCATAATATGAGCAGCTTTTTGTTTGCACTATGTTGGATGTGATTTCTAGGCCCAGAGCTGTTTTTTTGCCAGGGCCCTTCCTCCTCCCAGTCTTCTTCCTGAGCTTTTGTACTGTCCCTGTTGTAAAGAATACTGCAGCAGGGATATGGAAGGACATAGTTCAGTTGTATAAAATCTTACCATAATAGTAGCTGTCCTCCATTTCATTGTTGCAGTATTTGCTCCCTCACTCCCCCCCCCCCCCGATCCTTTTTCCTTCTGGATGTACTTGTTACCTAATAGTATCTGTACACTGTTGTTCCTACTGGGGCTTTTTTAGTTCTGAAGATGGTATGTCCATATGTAACCTGTATGCCCTGTGCAGTGAGTGGGGAGCGTATGTGTGATATACAGCGTACCTAGTACAATCTAAAACCTTTGGTATACTGACCAGTTGTCAGGCTACCCTAGGCAAGGCATCTCTATTGTAAAGAACACTGCAACAGTGAAGAGAAGGATATCTACTGTTATTGGAAGATTTTATACAACTGTACTTTATTTGGGAACCTCACTGGCAAGTTATTAAAATTATATGGAAGAAAGTGGAAGGCATTACAGTCAGTGAAATGGCTAGTCCATGCCTAGGTATGACAGAAATTAACTATTGGGAGGCCCTTCTGTCAGAGGAAAACAAGCAAAGTGTTAAAATGATTATTATAAGAAAAGTAGCAGGAAGACCAGAAATGGAAGCTCTGGAGCTCCAAGGGCCATGTAACACTGGGGAGCACCGTGACTGCATGAAACCTCTCCTTCCTCACTGTTTTTGTCCCCTGCCCATACCAAACATCTTCAGGATAGTAGGAAGAGGAAATTGATGCATGAGAAAACTGAGCAAGCATCACTGAAGTCAGATGGGTGCTGCATATGCAATCTCCTGGTTACAAACCAAGAAAGTGACAAGTCAAATAGCTTCTGTTTATGAAAACTCAGTATTATAATCCAGAGTTCTTATCAAGTTACCAAAAGATCAAATACATCCATTCCTTCTCCCCTGCCATCCTGCAAGAGCTTTTATAGCTAGCAGTAATAGAATCTATACCAACACTGACCTAGAGTAAGGGGGCTAGGGGTGTACTCTAAACCGTTTTAGTACACTGAAAAGGATACACTGCTTTTCTGGATCTGTGAAGGCTAAAGACATACCTTTAGGTTCTAAAATTCTGTATAGTGACACAGGAAGTTCTTTACCATGTGGATCTCCAGGATGCTTTTCCACATGTACTTAATGACTGGAGCAACAGGTGTTTCTCTGTATTTGAGACTGGGGCTCCAGCTGTCTCTTTACTGCCTTGACCTTTGAATTGGTTACTGCGCCTAGGCTTTTTACACAGTGCCTGACCGCAGTAATTGCTTATTGCAGAACCAACAGCATGCACATTTACGTGGCCCTGTACCTGGATAAGTAACTTAATCAGATACTATACCAGGAAGAGGTTGAGATGACAACGGCATGCACATTTACGTGGCCCTGTACCTGGACAAGTAACTTAATCAGATACTATACCAGGAAGAGGTTGAGATGACAACGGCATGCACATTCACGTGGCCCTGTACCTGGACAAGTAACTTAATCAGATACTATACCAGGAAGAGGTTGAGATGATGTGCAATTCACCACGAACTGCTTAACATTCCCATGTCAGGTCTCACCTCTTCCAAGAAAATGGTGTTGCTGGGGTTCTTACTACATTCCATTAGGTAGTCCCATCTCCTTCAAACAATGTAGAATCTCTGAGTCTGTGCTTCCAGTGGATGACTATAGAAACAAGGATTACAGCTAGTGTTAATGAAAGCACTGTGTTTTATAGCCTCCATAATTCAAATGGTTCCCATAACCAGGTTACACATGAGAACTTGTGGTAGCTAAGAGGTATTTGGAGAAAATATTCACGATCCCAAAGAACTAATATGGTAATCCAGATAGGTTAAACTTAACCAAGTTGTGTCCTTCACACAAGAGCCCACCATTTGATATACAGGTGCTTCAGACCCAACTTTGGGTCGGGAGGGGGGAGTGGCTCAGGAAGCTTCAGAGTACAAGGGACTTGGGATGCAACTTGAAGCAATAAACATTAAATGTAAAGAATACTGACCTTGATCCAAGCACTCGTATCCTTTGAGTCAATCTGCCATCTGGAAAACATGAAAATAGGCTACACTAGAGTAATGTGGTATGTCAAAAAAGACTTTCTCCTAATCCTTGAGCTAGTTTGCCATGATTCGCCTGAAATATAGATATGCTGCTGCAGATATGACCATAAGGGTAGACTAGATCCCATCCATTTTGAACTTTGATCGACCCACTGATCAGATGAGCAGTAGATCCCCACAAGTGTTGCACAGCGATGACATTTTTCTTGAGATTGTTCACAGGTTTGGTGTTATAATAGTAGACCTGCTTGCCTCTCCAAATAACATAGTTTAGGAAGTTCTCCAATAGACCACCTAAGAAGTATGGGCAGGCGATGCCTTTCTCCTTCAAATGGGCAGGTCCCCTTTTCTGTGTGCATTCCCTCTAATCCTGGTTTGCTCAAGATGATCCAGAAAGCAGGAAGAAAAAGGGGGGGCATGGGTGTTCTTAACAGCATTCTCTTGACCCAGAGAGCATTTGTTTTCCCTCCTCATTCACATCTTCAAGGACAAACTTTACATGCTCCCTTTGCAAATGGACATCATAACTGGTCAGGGGGTCCCTGCTACTCCTCAACCAAGAAATACTGCAGCTCACTGCTGGGAGCTTTTCCAGCACTAGTTCACTGATGAACTTGTTAAGCTGGGCATTAATCCCTATGTCATTTGATGGGTTGCCAACTGGTTTACTGACTGAACCCACACTGTAAAAGTAGCCGACTCCAAATCCAGCTACAGACAAGTGGAGTACCTCAGGGTTCAGTCCTGGGACCTCTCTTGTTTGGCATCTTACTTCTCTGAAGTACAGGCCAACACTAAGGGACTCTGGCTAACAAAGTTCTCAGATAACTGCAAACTGGGAGCCATTATTGAATCCCCAAACGATGTGGATATTCTACAAAAGGGCCTTACAGAAACAGATGCTTGGTGCCAGAGCCATGGGCTCAAGCTCAATGCCAAGAAATGTATAGTTATCCCCTTTGGGAAAAAAACATGTACCCGTGAATTATTACATAGGTGGTGGAACACTAAACACCGAAAGTGTGATAAGAGACTTAGGGAACACCGGTGGACAGTGGTCTCGCCTTCGATAACCACATCACCACAGTCAGGAAAACCCTATGTGGCACACGTCATCACTAAGGGCTTTTCATCCAGAAAAAAGGAGGTAATTGTCCCACTGTACTCATCCCTCATTAGACCCATTATAGAATACAACGCCCCGTTTGGTGTGTACCTCTCGAGAAATCTGCAACAACTGGAAAGGCCACAGAAATACCTCACTAAAAGAATCACCGGTTAAAGCAGATGCCCTATGCTGACAGTCATTTTTTTTTTTTTTTTTAAACATCTATACTCTGTCGCATATTGTCTACTCAGAGGCAATCTCTGCTTAACATACAAGGTCATGTCAAACCCAGAGCTGAAATCCCAATCCCTCAGAGGCACGCACTCCAGGTATCTAAACCTTGTTATCACAATGAACAAAACATGCTGGAGGGATAGGTTCCTGACCCAGAGACTCCCCAGACTCCGGAATAGACTGCCCATACATGTCGTGCAGAGCTCCTCTTTGGCTCTCTTCAAAAGGAACCTTGAAGACTGGATGGAAGATGGGAAATTCACCCTGGGGATCATGTCAGTCACCCTGCTAGACAAGGGTCCAGGGAAGTAAATGTGGGAAGAAATAGCCAGGAAATTGTTATGGCTAAGCTTGTATAGGCCCTAGGGCCGATAGCCTAGTACCAACCTATGATGAGCCGAACACCAAAGGAAGCGGCAGAGTGTCACATCCATGTAGAAAGGTTTTCCCCTCTGGTGCCATAGCGAAGAATCGGCATGCTAGTATGGTACTGTTGTACATAATTCTACAGTAATTGCTCAGTTTGGGCCTTGCATAAGATTCTACAGTGGTACATATTTCAACTTGCATTTGTGTAGAACCGCCCCCCCCCCAACTTGCAATTCTACAGCCTGTTAATGACTTCCTCGAAGGAGTCCTTCATTTAAGATTACACAGCACATGTTGATGCCTTGACGGGACATGAAACTATGTTCTTTAAAAGCTGACAGCCACCTTTTGAGCCTTGTTTCCCTGTGTTAAATATCGGAAAGGGTTGAGGTAACTGGTTTATTAATCACCTTAGCTAGGAGAAAGTGAGAGCTACAGACATTCATGTGGAGAAATGCCAATTCTGTCTTTTCTAAGAACAGAACAAGTCTTAGAATGGATCTCATTTTATGCGAAAAGCAGTGACTGAGCTCTTGCTCAACCAGTGTCCATTGCCCTGTTTTTCCCTTGGTCCACAGAAAAAGGAGAGACTTTTGTTTCTCAGATGTGCTCAGACAGCTGAGGTACTGTCTGTAGAAAGCCAAGAGCAGTAGAACTTCAGATCATTTGATGTTCATGTTTCACTGTTGCAGCCATTACAATTGGGTTATCCTGCTGGCAGGCTACCCTCAGTTGGCCTGAATTCCAAAGTCTAGGTCTGGCGTCGGTTGCTGTCGCCTCTTCCCTGACGTCAGTGCGCCAGGGGTATAAAAGATGCAGCCAACGCCATTTTCTTAAGTCTTTCTTGCCGCGCGGTGCCTGAAGCAAAAGCAGTTCACAAGTGCCGCTCGGCCGACTCCTGAGATTTTCAAAATCGAATTTCAGATCCGAAGTCTTCATTAAGGCCAAGTACCCTGTTGGGGAAACTTTTTTCTTGCTCCAGACCGATGTCAGAAAAAGTTAATTGTATTTCTTGTGGGGAGCAAATACCTCATAGGGATTTTCATTCTTACTGTATTCCTTGCCTAGGCCCTGACCACGACATTGCTAGCTGTCAGTTTTGTGCTAGATTTAACCAACGCACTATTAAGCTCGGTACGATTTTGTATTTCATTACTTTGGCCAAAGATTCAATTATATAATGCCGTCGGAACAGCTGACAACCGGAGTTTATAAAAAGTGCAAAGAAAAAGAAAAGGACAGGCATCCGAGGTTCAAAACTGACGAGGCTTCCACTAGGCCTGTCGCCGGTTCTCAGTGAGGCACTTTCGCAGCCCCTGACGCCCGCTACCTCAGAGCCACAGGCCACTTCCGACTCCTACGTGGAGCCAACTAGGCTGCTGGAAACTCAAGGTATTGGACACTCTGAAACTATTCCCTCAGATGGGTCCGGAGCCGCTGAGCAGGCATCTGCTTCTGAGGGTGTTTTCAGGCCTACACAGTTATATGTAAAGCCAACTTCAGCTTCAAAGGCAAAGACTAAAGCAGCTCTAAAGACAAAAAAACAAGTACAGCATTCTCCTGGACAGACTTCCATGCCTAAAAAACAGATGCTTAAAATGGCCGAAGACCTAATTACTTTGGTCAGGGGTTCCCATCCCCCTCCTGATAAGAGGCCTAGGCAAGAGATAGAATATGAATCTTCAGATAAGGTTTCCATTTCCTCTGATTCCTCTTCTGAACATGAATATTCCCTTCCTCCCAATGAGGATTCTGATACTGAAGAATCTATCCCTTCAGCCTCTCCTCCTGAGGATTATACTTTTGGGGAGACCCTGCATACTATGAGGGAGAATTTCCATTGGGAGAGCCAAGATTATTCTGAATCCAAGAAAAGGCTCAGCGACTTCCTTTTATTACCCCAGCACAGGCCCCTTGCTATTCCTCCTGTTTTAGACATTGTAGATGATGTTTTTACAGAGTCCGGTCTATCTCCTGACTCTTTACCACCAGCTCCTGTAAAGCCAGACAGATACTACAGGGTTCTGGATTCTCATAAATTTCTTTACAAAAACCCTGCTGCTGACCCAGAAACTAGTTCTCAGGGTCCCAAGGGGGTCAAGGCTTCCACTGCAAAAAACCCTATTCCCTCTGATAGGGATTCAAGGGCCCTGGACAGATGGGGGGAAAAGATTTATACTTCTGCTAACCTTGGCTGTAAGAGCTTTAAATTGTCAATTTCATATGCTTAAATATCAGCAATATCTTATGTCACTGCTTAAACAGAAAATGTTGACAAATTCAGAATGTGCAGAAAACAAAAAAAAATGCAGGATTTATTGCATGCAGCTGAACAAGTGGGAAAGCATACTTTGCAAGGTGGTTTTGATTTTCTAGAGGCCTACTGCAGGGCCGCAGTTACAGGTTCTGTCATTAGGAGGCATGATTGGTTAAAAGAACAGAATCTGCCTGATCATGTTATAGCAAAACTATTAGATGCTCCATTACAACATGATACCTTGATTGGTGCTAAAGCAGAAGAAGTGTTGAAGAAAATGGAGGACACAGCTAAATCTATGCAAACAGTGAAGGATTTCTTACAGGTACAGCCTCCCAGATTTAGAAGCAACTGGCCTACAAAGAAATTGGTCCTTTCCAGTGTCAGACAGGCCAAAAAGAGGCAGATACAGATGCCCCAGAGGCAGATCACAGCCCCAAGGCTCAGGCCTAAGCAATGGGGTGCTTCTACCTCCAAAACTGGAGAAGAAAAATCACAGCCATACAGGAAACAGTCTCAATGACTTTCCCCTGCCAACACCAAGCACTTATGGCAGCTCCTTTAGGGGGAAAACTAGCACTTTTTTCACAAAATTGGCACATGATCACCCAGGACAAATGGGTCTTAAATATCGTATCTCAAGGCTACAGGTTCCACTTTCACACCTTGCCAAGGCCAAACGGTATGCCAAACCTGCCACGCAATCGATGGGCAGAGGCACAAAAACAAGTTTCATCCCTCATGGACATGAGCCATTCAACAAGTACCACAGCAAGAGCAGGGACTAGGATTTTACTCAAGGCTATTCTTGGTACCTAGAAAGGACAAAGCCTGGAGACCAATACTGGACCTGTCTATCCTAAACACATTCCTGGATATTCCAAAATTCAAAATGTTAACTCTGCAGCAGTTTCTGCCCATGCTGGGCAAGAAGGCTTGGCTTGTGACTTTAGACCTAAAAGAGGTATACCTGCATGTCCCAATCAGACAGTCATGCCGAAGATACCTCAGATTTATAGCTGGCGCAATGCACTACCAATTCTCTGCACTGCCCTTTGGCTTATCTACTGCGCCCAGGGTCTTCACAAAATGCCTGGCACCAGTGACTGCATTTTGCTGACAGAGGAATACAAATATATCCATACTTGGACAATTGCCTTATTCAAGCAGAGAACAAGGACACTCGACTACAGCATCTGGCGTTTGTCAAAAGGTTACTAACAGGTCTAGGGTACACAGTAAACGAAAAGAAATCAAAACTCATACCCTCTCAAGAGATATTCCTGGGTGCAAGCTTAAATACAACTGCCCAGATGGCTTATCTCACGCCAGACAAACACAGACAACTGACTACTTATTTCAAAATGTTGGCAACAAAATTCCAGTTATCTGCAAGAAAAATTCTGCAGGCTTTGGGCTTCATGACATTCTGCATTCTACTAATTCCATATGCAAGACTGCATATGAGGAAACTTCAATGGTATCTAAAAAGTGTTTGGACTCAACATCGCAACAGCTTGGAAACAATAATTACCCTCATTCCCTGCCTGCAATAGGAGTTTCGATGGTGGGCAAAAGCCTGTCACCTCAACACGGGACAGCCATTCACCATACCCACAGCCAGGCAGACATTGACAACAGATGCATCAGATTATGCCTGGGGGGGCATATGGCAGGAAGATGTATTCAGGGCACATGGTCCACAAGTCAAATGCATCTACATGTCAATCAAAAAGAGATGCTAGCTGTACAGAATGCTCAGACAGCCTTCAAGGATCTACTTCATCCAGGGAAACTACTGATAAAGACAGACAATACTGCAGTCATGTGGTACATAAACAAGCAGGGGGGGCACACATTCCTACCCCCTCTGCAGACTGGCCATGAACTTGTGGGACACTGCATTGACTTACCAAGTACACCTGCAAGCACAGTTCCTGCCAGGAAGGATAAATACTCTGGCAGACGAACTAAGCAGAAACCTAATGGATCCCCACAAGTGGAAATTGGATCCACAAGTATTCAGCATGATAACAAAGAACTAGGGATGCCCGGACATAGACCTATTTGCCCCCCCCCCCTCACAACTACCAACTACAGAAATTCTGCACAAGGAATTATCACAAGCAAGCATGGAAAGTGTATGCTCTTTCAGCTGGAAAAACCTAACCGTATATGCCTTTCCTCCTCTGCCTCTCCTTCCTAAGGTACTCCTCAAGGTCAGACTAGAAAAGCCAAAAATGATACTAATTGCCCCAGACTGGCCCCGCCAGCACTGGTACCCAATCCTAAAGAGCTTGTCTTAAATTCCAGCTTGGACATTACCTCAAATTCCTCATTTATTGACGCAACAAGACAGTCAGATACTGCACAGCCTACTCATAGGTTCATAGGTTCGCCCAAATTATTGTGGCTTTTACCTTATAGGTCCCCAGGTGGGTATTGTGTGAAAAGCTTTTTGCAAAGGTCAGGGGGGCTGTGGGACTGCCTTCCCTCATCAATGGCCTTGGTGACTAGTCTGCAAGTCCCCATATCTTTGTTTATATGAGCCCATTATGATCCTCTCCATAGCTTTTGCAGACTACTTTGTTTGTTAAATGGGGGTAAATACCAGGGTATCCTGTGGTAAGGCTGAGATTAAACAGCTGCCTTATGTGCGGGTTTAATTCCTCATTTAGGGACACCATCCGTCCCATTGATGCTGTGTTTTAGCTTTAGAGAGCAGCTTGAGATGTCCGGGAGGCTACACTTTGCACTGAACCTGTCTGCCAGTATGTTGGCAATGTCTGTGGGTTCAGTGATTTTTTTCATTTTTTTTGACTAATTCTGCATATCTGTGAGTTCCCACCCAGGTTTCCTAACATAGCTGAAAAGGCCTTATGATTGTCCTTGAATCCATGGCAATTTTTTTCTCTCAAAATTGGCCTTAGTTGATTTTATGAGTGCTCGTATTTTTTACTAATAATGATCAGGGGTGACTTTTTATGGATTTTGTTCTATCATGTAATAGCTTTCTCCTCTTATTGTAAAGTTTGTTAATGGCTGGGGTCCACCAGACTGGTTGTGGAAAGAGTCTTGGTTTTATTTGGGATTGCCTGATCCATGCAGTCCTGGAGGTGTTCATAGAAGGCATTTGTAAGGCCTTGAAGGATACCACACCAGTCTTGAGTAGTGTGAAGTTTGCTTTAGAGAAGTTCTTCACTATGGTCTTTTTTGTTTGGGGTGGGGGCGGGATGTGGATTTCCAGTGAGGACCTTAAACCTGGCAGCATGGCGGATAATGTAGCCATTCAAGACGCACCTCTCTCAAAAGCAGTGATGGGTGTTATTTTGGAGGCCAGGAGGCCTAGCACCAGAAAATCTTATGCAGAAAAATGGAAGAGATTCTGTGCTTGGAACCAGGCACAAGGTATTGACACGATTGTTCCAAATATTCCTCAGATTTTGCAATACTTAACTGAGATGCTGGATAAAGGCCTTTCCTTTTCATCAATTAAAATTCATGCCTCTGCCATTTCAGCTCATTACAATACAGATCCACCTATTTTTTCGCATCCATTACTGAGGCAGTACCTCAGAGGGGCCAAAAACATAATCAACTATGTCTTGGAAAAACTCACACTGCCTCATTTTGAGCCAGCGTCTGCAGCTGATATAAAATTCTTATCCTGGAAAACAGCTCTGCTTCTAGCAGTAAACTCCACTAGACGAGTCTCAGAGTTACAGGCACTCATGGCTGTGGAGCCTTTTATTATTTTCCATCATGACAGGGTTTCTGTGAGGACAAACCCTACATTTATGCCTAAGGTAGTGTCCATTGTGGCCCTTATTCAAACAATTCATTTGCCTACCTTTTACCCAAACCCACAGAATAAGGGTGAGAGACGTCTGCATTCTTTGGACATTCACAGGCAGCTGCGCTTCTACTCAGAACCAAAGCTTTCAGAAAGACTGAACAACTTCTAGTGGCATATGCTGCAGTATCACAATGAAAGCTTATCTCAATAGGCCACTGCATTCGTTTCTGCTATTCTCAGCATGGCAAATCAGTGCTTAAGGGTGTTAGGCCACATTCAACCAGAGCAGCAGCCACTTCAGCAGCCTTCCTTAGAGGAGTACCAACCAAAGACATCTTGGAGGCTGCAACTTGGAGTTCAGTGCATACATTTATGAAGCACTATCACTTACCTCTCTACTCAAAATCCAGGGCAGGCTTTGCCACTGCAGTTCTGCAGGGCCTGATAGCCTCTCCTAATCCTATTTAGCACCAGCCTCCAAACCTTAGGTTTGGGATTCAACCCAATTGTAATGACTGCAACAGTGAAACACGATGAACATAATACAGTTGTGTACCTACCATAAATGTAGATGTTAGTGTATTGACTGTTGCAGTCCAGGTTACCCTCCCACCATCCCCCTTTTCTTTGCTGGGACTTATCTCTACTTCTCTATTCTATACAACCTATGTGGTGTATTTGCTTGTAGATGAAGGAAAAGTTGTTTTTTCTGTATGCATGCTTATTGGCATAATTTAGCCTACCTTTTTAGGGGCACCTGACGTCTGGGGCAAGAAAAACTGAAGAAAATGGCGTTGGCTGCATCTTTTATACCCCTGGCGCACTGATGTCAGGGAAGAGGCGACAGCAACCAACGTCGGACCTAGACTTTGGAATTCAGGCCAACTGAGGGTAGCCTGCCAGCAGGATAACTCAATTGTAATGACTGCAACAGTGAATACACTTAACATCTACATTTATGGTAGGTACACAACTGTACCTCTGTGTCCTTTTCATTTAGGAAGGAGGAGAAAAATGTGTATGAGAGAGTAACAGAACAAGATGGTAGAAAAGCAGTTTTGGAAAGGACCATGAGAGCTCGCAGCTCTAGGGGTACAGCAGACACTGTGGCATTTCTGAGGATAGTCTGTCTTTGAGAGGTAGACTTGCATTTATATTAATACAAAAGTAGTTAAACCATGTTAAGTTTGCACTTTAAGATTAATCTTCACATGCATTGTTACATGTCCTATATTCTAGGCAACATTGTTTAAATTTGTTAAATTCTTGCCTTCTCAAACCTCATTTCTCCTCCAAAACACTTTTCTGCATGTATTCCGTTTCCCTTTTTTTCTTTGTACTTTTACTCCTATCCATTTTTGAAGATCCTACCTTCTGTTATCTGTTACATTATTCACTACTTCAAGTTTAGTTGGTTTAGATTTAATTTTCATTTTCTAGTAACTTTTTAGCAGCCAGCAGACTTAAGGCCTCATGTCTAGGCAATTCAGATCATATATCCCAGCTCAAAAAATATTTCCTTAGTTACACACATCATTTTCTCGCCAAGTATTCATGGCAGAGTACTCTGTAGTATGTCAACTCCATTACACTCTCATAACATGTTCCAAGTAACCTCTTTCTTCCCCATCACACCTGTAACAATTGCCATCCACCTGAGCAACAATTCTTTGAAATCTGCTTGGGGTATTAGTGTCTATGCAAATACTTAAAGGCAAAAATCCTACGTCTTCCAGACTTTCTTTGCATATTTGGGAGACATACATATATATTCTCCCATTGTGTCTTTGTAAATTGCACATCTCGTCTCTCTTCCCAATCTCTTTTGACCTTTTCTAATTGATTCCTGTAGTTATGCAGTATTTTATATGCTCAACTAATTATCCCCTTTTTAACAGAGGCTTCTGTTCTAGAATTAATTAAAAACTCAACCAGTGGAGGTATTTCAGTTAGGTTTCTCTTATGTCTTAGTCTGTACTCTGATATCAAGTTCTTGATATGGATGGCAGTCACAGGCCTACAAGCCGAATGTCATCTTGGCCTCTTCTCGTATTTTCATTCTATAATTACTTGTTCCTTTGCCAGCTTCCTCCAGTAAATTCCAGCCTCTCTTGTCTATTCTCTGTATCCCTCATTGCAGTCATCCCTATTGGCAGACTCTTCTTTCTCCATTCCTGTGTTGGTTAGATCTTAGTATACTTTCTGGAACTTTATGACTATAATAGTCTGTAAAGACTGTTTAACTTCTTGAGGACCTGCGTCCAAAATCCCATTCTTTTCTTATTTCTTAAATTACCCCCCTGCTTCGTCATAATCATCCCTTTCCACTTTTGAAGTATAGCTTTCTGCTTAAGTAAGAGCCTTAACTGTGTAGCTCTAAAATATCCCTTCAAATCTGGTTAATCATAAGCCTTGCTCTTTTAAGCGGATCAGTTTATCCCAGCTGACTCTTGCCCTTTCCTATCCCAAGTAAAATCCATCAACTCTTTTTGTCTGCAACTTTGCCTGTGGCTGATAAAATGTCTGACCTGTGTTAAAACTAAAGGGACTAAATACATTTTTACTATTTGTATCTTGCTATATCCGTAGGTGAGAGCTTCAGTTTCTCAGTTTTTATATTCTCTTTTGTTTAGTCTCTTCCCGCATATCCTTAGCTGCCATAACCGAATCCTTTTAATCCATATTCTTAAGTACTTAATTTTATCATCTCCCTGTAAATATGGGCATTGCGGGACTAGTTTGTGTGTGTGTGTGTGTGTGTGTACATAGGTTATAACTATAGCTTTTGTTTTGTCTTCATTAATTGTATATCCCAGAAAAAAACAGAAATGACTCGGAATATTTTACAACACTGAGATGTCCTTTTCCTGTTCCATCAGGTACAAAATTAATATTTGCAAATAAAGCTAATTGTTCTTCAACACCCTACTAGTTATATCCTTGAATTTCTGAATCCCTTATTTTCTTTGCCACTGGCTCTAGATGTAATGCAGATAAAATGAAAATAGGATACCCCTGCCTAGTTCCTATCTTCAGACATAAACTTTTCAAAGAGGAACCCTTTCACTTTAATTTTTGTCTTAAATCCCTCATATATTTTTCTGCTTAATCTTTTTTGTATCAGGAAATTCAAATGCTTCCATTGCTCTACCTGTAAAACCCCACCTTTCTGTGTCGAATGATTCTTTGTATTGAGCCCCACCAATAACAGTATTTTCTTACATTCTGCTTCCCTCTGGATAATCATTGTATTGTTAATATAGTCAAATGTTTGCCTGACCTCCACAAAACCGCATTGGTCCATATCGATCAATTTTGGCATCATTTCTGCTGTGCTATTAGCTATAGACATAAATGGATCTAGATGAAGTTGGATCATATGGGTTTTTACATTTTAAGTATTACAGCCACAGCAGCTTTTTCCAGGATGTTGGTGCTTCCCCTCCTTTTAAAATATTGTTAAGCAAAACTTTTCAGATCGCTAACGTTCTTCCCTCCTAACTTCCAAACATCCACCAGAATGCCATCTATTCCTGGAGACTTTCTGTAGATTGGTTCCATTTTTATCTCCTCTATTTTAACTGTTAGTTGAGCCTCATCTACCTCCAAATGTTGGCAAAAGTCTTCCATAAATATTTCCATGTGTACATTTTCTTGATTTCCCTACATCTCTGCTCTATCCAAATTTTCTTAAATTGCAGAAATGTTTCTCATACCTCTGCAGGTTGTCTGATGTTTCTTGTTACAGGCTCACTAAGTTTGGCAGCAAACCTTTTTGTTGCCCAAGTGATTGTACCAAAAGTTTTTGTGCTCTGGAGTTATCAAAACAAAAAAAAGTTGCTTAACATAGAATCTGATGTTCTTTTCACTCTTCTCAAATGGGTCTAGGATCCGATCTTCAGATCTCACTGTGCCACATATACAAGACTTTGGATCCAAATCTCAAGCTTCTCCGTTTACCCATAATTCTCTGTACCACCCCCAACTTCTCTGACCTCCTTTGCCACCATTGTGACAAGACACAATCTGATCTTGAGCAGTGAGAATTATTTTTTCTTTATCTTGTTGTTAAACTTGGATAGTTTGTACTGTTTCACTATCATAGTTTGTTTCCTTCTCTCTTCCCTCTTGTCGTTGGGTGGGATTATTGGCATTAAGGTTTTGTCCCCCCCCCCCCGTCTCCTTACCATTCTTCCTGCGTCTCATGCCGTTTTGGCACTAATGTTTCTATCTCTTTTCCATTGTAGATAAACCATGAAAAAAAAAATTGTGTTGGTGTACAGTATAGTGGTAGTGGTATCCTCTTTGTACAAGTACTTTAAGTGTGGGGGGTTTTCGGTGCATGTAGCTTGTACACTCAATCTTTAAAGTTTTCGGTTCTTGGTATAGTTTCTCTAGTGGTTACTATTGTGTCTGAGAAACTGACCAGCTTTAAGAAATGCATAAGATCATCAGTTCTGATCCCCACAAGAAGTGCTTTTACTGCCTGGGGCCTGAGCATCTAAAGTCTTCATGTGATAACTGTGCCATTTTCAACCCCAGGGCCCTCTCTGACCAGCACAACAAATTAATACTTAAAGGCTTATTTCCAGCATCCTCTTCTCCTAAGTCTCAAACCTCCCTTAAAGTTATTCACGGCTTTGTGAAGTTGAAAATGAGCCCTCCCAAAGTCTCCCAGGTCTAAGGAGCCTCCTGAAAAGCACTGGAAGACTTTGGATCTGAACCCTTCAGATTTAAAGACTGTTGCACCTCGCTCTGATCTACAGGCCTGTTTGGATATGACAGGTATAATTACTGTGTCCAGCTCTCCCTTACTATCTACCTCCTACTCTGATCCGGCAGCTAGGAGACTATCAGAGTTTGACAACATCAGATCAAGCTTTTAAACTATCATCACTTAATCCCTTGACTGTGGGTTGTGTTCCATATTTCAAATTGACTTTGCCGTTATTACAGATCGCGCCTTTCAAAACTTCTTGAGCTTAGCGTAACCCATAAATCTTTTGTCAGGATTACCTCGGATCTCATTTGCCACTTTTAGTGCCAGATTAATTTTTCCTGTCAGCTCCAGTGTGATTGCAGACAAATTGAGCAGGTGCATTTTGATGCCTCACAAGTGGTCTCAATCCTTTGGTGATGAAAAGGATATTCTGCCAAATGGGGCCAGCCCTGCTGCGATCTTTTTGCATTCACCCCAAACAAGTGCAGCATCTGTTGTGTTGCTCTATTCCCCCCACTGGGGAAGTCACCGTGAGATGCTTTGCTTCACAATTGTCCCTCTTGTCTGCTGGTATGCCTTTCCCCATTACCTCTCGTTTCCCAGTTTTTGAAGAAAGCCAACAGGCCAAAGAACAAGATTATTCTCATTGTGCTGTTCTGGCCTCGACAGATATGGTTCCCCCTTTCTTTGCCCTCATCTCATTTGAAGACCTTGGATCCTCGGCCCTGCTCCAGATCTCTTGTCCCATCTAGAGGGGTTTGTTCATCTGAATCTTCCGGATCTCAAGCTCACTACATGGCTCCTCCAGTACTAGTGATTGCCAGGCATACTAGTCTCACTGCCTCAGTTCAACAAATTATTCTAGCCTCTCTTAAACCTTCAGCCAGAAGAATGTACAACAGTAAGTGGCACAAATTCTCAGAATGGGCTACAGAGAATAATATTGACCCATATTCTGCCCCAGTTGATAAGGTCTTAGAATTCTTAACATCGCTTTTTGATTCGGGAGTGTCCTCGATGATACGAGTACATCTAGCTGCTATTTCCAACTTTCATAATGGCTTAAATGATGCAGCTCTAATGTCCTACAAACTATGTAAAGCCTTTCTGAAAGGAACTTTAATGCTAAGACCTCCATACAAGGATCCTTCCACACCTTGGGACTTTAATCTGGTGTTACAGTCCATAATACATTCCCCATTCAAGCCAGCTGCAAATTGTGATGTGAATTATTTATCTTGGAAGACTATTTTTGACATAAAAATTTCAGGATTAAAAGCTTTATCGTGCAAGTCTCCTTAACCTTCCACAAAGACAGGGTGTCCTTGCAAACGAATCCATCCTTTCTACCAAAAATAGTTTCCAAGACAAATGATACAACCTCCCTTATTTCTTCCCCAATTTTTCAAACGGAGGCGAATATTGTCTACCTCTACTAGATATTCATAGACAGTTACACTTTTACCTTTATAGAACAAAATAATTCAGAATTTGACCAGCTGTTATGTCTTTTTCTTAAGCTACTTTGGGCAAACCAGTCTCTAAAGTTACTCCGGCTAAATGGCTTGAGGATTGTATAAACTTAATTTATACAAAAAGCAAAGTACAACTGTCCGCCTCTGTAAAGGCACATTCTACATGAGCAATAGCCACTTCTGCAGTTTTTCATTCCAGAGCTTCTATAGACAATATCTATGGAGTGCTACTTGGGTATCCCCACATACCTTTATTATTCATTACAAGCTGGATGTGGTCTCTAGGGAACGATTGTCATTTGGTTCGATGGTGCTTGGGAATACATTTTCATGAGACCTCCCAAGATTTAGGTAGCTGGAGACTTGGTCCCACAGTCCAGCATTAAGTGAGGATTGACAAAATCCGTTAGAAGTTGTCTTAATGTTCCGTTAATGTTCCATCTGTGTTGTTGATCTTCACTTATCCTTGACATTCCCACCCTCCTGCCTTTTGGGCTTCTTGGTGGAGCGGCTCTATCCTAGTAGATTGGGTTATCCTTTTTATGAATACAGACGTGGTCTCGGATCTGTTATTTCCTGTCTGCCACTATCGTGTGCAAGCTCGAGCTGAGGTAATCCTGAGCGGGAGCATTAATGGGTATAGCTAAGCTCTATAGAGTTTTTGGAAGGCGTGAGCTGGAATAATGGCTGTGTCTGTTCCTAGATGCAGAACTGATCCCACAGTCAAGGATAAGTGAAGATTGACAACACAGAATGTTATGGTAAGCTATATAACTTCTATTTTCTCTGGCTGTGTCTGCTCAGTTATTTGAAATCCCAAAGAAGCATTCCAGGCCAGCATCTGTAGTATCTAGAGCAATTAGGCGCTTGACAGAGGTAGATATGGACAGGATGATGTGGAAGTTTCTCAGGGTTCAGATCCAGTGGGGGTCCTGCTGACTCCATCCCCACTAGGATCCATGAGTGCACCTGCCCAGCCAATACGGTCTCCTTCTCCAATCCAGTCTGAGCTTTCGGAGTCCCAGTATCCAATTCTTGCTTTCAGATCTGTCTCTTCTCTGTGCCTTGGCTATGGACAGCTCATGTCCGATTCTCTTTTGAGGGCTGGGATCCGATCTGGGGTTGGCCCTGACATTCCATCCTCTGCAGCTTTGGCTTTGAGGAGGGGGGAGGTATTTCCCCTGTGGCTGCCTGCCTTTCAGGTAGTAGGGTTTTCTCTGTCCATAGAGAGCCTTCCTGTCCAATTTCGGATCCCCTCATTGGGTCAGAGCTCTGAGCTCATCATTTCTGCTCCTCAGGGTAAGTCAGCTCAGGGAAGCCTGCACATGTTCCCCATAGGGGTTGCCCCTTCTGACACCACTGACTAGCACCCCATGGAAGAGGTACCTCAGAAGAAAATGCGTAAAAGGAGGCACATAGACTTCCCCTGTGGAATGGAGTCTCTAAAGGAAGGCACCATTTTTGATGAGGGTAAAGGATCCTCTTGATACCAAACTCTGTCCACTTTGGGACATCTTGGAAATTGTCAAACAGAAAAGTGGCTGGCCTTTTCAATCTTCTGAGGAATCTGTGTTCCTGAAGGCTTTCAGGGGCTTATCTACATCTTTGGTTACTCCCACAGCAGATGAACTTGACCCGATTTCTTGCAGGGTGTGGAATGATCTGGACACTGTCAAGCCCCCAGATACGTTCTTTGTTCCCCCTTTAGGTAGACCTCACTGGAGCAAGGAAATCTCATTTGATGCCATAGTTGTGGCAGTGGCCACTAAGGAGGAGCTAGTGGAACAAAATATCCTCTGTCCATCCATCCATCCACCCACCAAACAGGGAGTTCAGAGCAATGGACAAATGTGGAAAGTGCATATATGCCTCAGCCACGTTCACACTAAGGTAGTTGATTATCTGGAACATTTTAGTCACATACAGAAAGATTTGATCAAGGAGCTTTCCAACTGTCTATATCTGTGGAGGATCTTAGGGTTTCTCCTCAACTGGCTGCTGTTTCATTCATTGCCAGCTCATAGATGAGTCTGATCTCCCATATAGCAGGGGGTGCCTCACGAGGAGCCGGTTCAGGAGTAGCCATTAGGAGACCTGCCTGGATGAGGCTATGTGACTTTGCAGAACCCTTCAAGGCATCTTTTGTTAATGCCCCCTTTGGTGACTCCTTGTTTGGGCCATCAGTGAAAGACATGCTCACCTGCAGTGAGCAGGAGGGAAAGACCTTGTCTGCTGCTGTAATCAGATTCTCTACCCCTCAACATTCATTCTCTAGGAACCATTAAGGTGGTAAGAAAATGTAGTTCCAGAAATCTCCGGGACTTTTCAGGTCTCTTAGGGATGCTTCCTTCAGCGGCAGAGGAGGAAGTTTCAATGGCAGAAGTCACCCTAGAGGCAGATGTGTTCAATAATAATGTGGGGGTCTGCAAAATCAGGGTTTCAGAGACAACTCCTTTGATGAGCCCTATCAGTATTCCTGAATTATTACCTGACCCACTACCTCTGGAGGCAATTGAGGTAATTTTTTTCTTGCACCTAGACAAATGTCACAAAAAAATGCATGGGTGCTAAGAATCATATCCAGAGGTTACTCTTTCCCTTCCACCTCCTGTCCAGTGGAAGAAACTCAGATGTTCCACCCAGTCAGAGGGGGAATATACAGCCCAAGAAATTCAAAAGCTGCTACAAAAAGTTATCAAGGAGGCCCTACCCGAACAGAGGGGATTCAGAACTTGCCCCTGCTTCTTTTTAGTGCCAAAGAAAACAAGGGACCCGATTCCAATTCTGTATCTAAGCAATTTGAATCAGTATGTAAAAAGTAAACGTTCCGAATGGTTATAATTCAGTCCATCCTGCCTCTTTTACGCAAGGACAGTTGGATGTGCTCTATATAGCTACAGGATGCGTACCATCCTGTAGCTATATTGCTACAGGATGCGTACCATCGCATCAAAATAGGTGCTCCAGGAGACACCTGCGCTTTTGACTGGGAGACCATCACTACCAATTCAGAACACTACCTTTTGAACTCGCCACAGCCCCAGAATTTTCACCAAATGTGTGGCAGTCGTGGCAGCTCATTTGAGACTCAAAGGATTCCAGCAGTTTCCCTGTCTTGACTGTTGGCTCCTTATGTCCCTACCAAGCATCAACTTCTACAAGCAAGGGATTACTTGCTTCAGATCTCCAACTGCCTAGACATTTCAGTAAACCACTCTACAGTCTTTGAAATTTGTAGGAACTTAACTGATTACTACAACTCAAGTAATCAGTTATCATTATCTCTTTATCACATCATTGAGAAATTAGGTGTGGGCTATACGGTCTCGTCTTTCCCCTCTAGCAAAACTAGTGCTTCACGCTCGTGGGTCAGTGTCAGCTGCCATTCTTCTAGTTCCTGTAGCAAGATTCTTTGTGAATCCTTCAGTGGAGACTGATGGTACAGTGGTCTGTTCTTTATCTCTGTCATTTCCCATAAAACTCACTCCAGCTTACAAACATCACCTTCACTGGTGGAGCCAGTCAATGTTTCTGGGCAGGCCATTCTCTCTTCCTTCCCCCAGTCACCACAGTAATAATAGATTCTTCTCAACTGGGGTGATGGGAGGCATTTCATCTGGAAGATGGTCCAAGGCACGTGGTCCCCCCTGGAGACCTAGTTGCATATTAGTGTCTGAGAGCTGACAGCAGTCCTAACGTTGCAAGTCTTTCAGGACATTCTTCCACTGGGGACAATTGCAGGTCGCACAGACATAGTAAGTCTGTTACATCAACAAACAAGGAGGAATCCATTCCTATCCACTATGCATGAGAGACCATGAGGCTGTGGAATTGAGTGATCTCTTCAGCTTTCTCATTGCTGTGCACATACTGAGGAAAACCAGAGCACTAGCAAAATATGATCTTTAGACTCTGGGGACAGCCTTGTTGTGACCTATTTGCCTCTCCCCCTCAACAGGTGAAGAAAGTACTTTGCTCTGATCTCTCCTCCGGGGGAGTCTCCAAGGGATGAGCCGATTTCACGATTGCCCCAGGTCTCCTTTATACCTTCCCATCTTCCTCTGATCCCGAAGTTCCTACAGAAAGCAAAGCAGGCTGAAGACCTCAGTCATCCTAGTTGCACTCTTCTGGCCTTGACAGGTATAGTTCTCCTTCAGATATCCTCAGTGAATACTGGAATCCACTCATGATATCCTATCTCATTAATCAGGAATGTAACACTCTAATCTCCATGCTCTCAAGCTGGCCACATGGATGTTTGTGTTATCCTGCTGGCAGGCTACCTGCAGTAGGCCTGAGTTCCAAATTCTAGGTCCGGCGTCGGTTACTGTCGCCTCCTCCCTGACGTCAGTGCGCCAGGGGTATAAAAGATGCAGCCAAAGCCATTTTCTTCAGTCTTTCTTGC
Organism: Protopterus annectens; assembly: GCF_019279795.1. Lineage (NCBI taxonomy): Eukaryota > Metazoa > Chordata > Ceratodontiformes > Protopteridae > Protopterus > Protopterus annectens. Next base: position 141,662,126 of record NC_056740.1, read on the forward strand.
CGTGCAGTGCCCGAAGCAAAAACAGTGCCGGTCGTCCGACTCCTGAGATTTTCAAATTTGAATTTCAGATCCGAAGTCTTCATTAAAGCTAAGTACCCCTTTGGGGAAACTTTTTTCTTGCTCCAGACCGATGTCAGAAAAAGTTAATTGTATTTCTTGTGGGAAGCAAATACCTCATAAGGATTTTCATTCTTACTGTATTCCTTGCCTAGGCCCTGACCCACGATGTTGCTAGTTGTCGGTTTTGTGCTAGATTTAACCAATGCACTATTAAGCTTCGGTACGATTTTGCATTTCATTATTTTGGCAGACGATTTAACTATATAATGCCGTCAGAGCAACCAACTACCGGTGTTTATAAAAAGCGCAAAGAAAAGGACAGGCACCCGAGGTCCAAAACTGACGATGAGGCTTCTGCTAGGCCTGTCGCCAGTTCTCTGGTTCTCAGTGAGGCGCTATCGCAGCCCCTGACGCCCGCTACCTCAGAGATACAGGCCGCTTCCGACTCCCACGTGGAGCCGACTAGGCTGCTGGAAACTCAAGGTATTGGACACTCGGAAACTATTCCCTCAGATGGGTCTGGAGCCACTGAGCAGGTATTGGCTTCTGAGGGTGTTTTCAGGCCTACACAGTTACATGTAAAACCAACTTCAGCTTCAAAGGCAAAGACTAAAGCAGCTCTAAAGACAAAGAAACAAATACAGCATTCTCCTGTACAGGCCTCCATGCTTAAAAAAAACAGATGCTTAAAATTGCCGAAGACCTAATTACTTTGATCAGGGGTTCCCATCCCCCTCCTGATAAGAGGCCTAGGCAAGAGATAGAATATGCATCTTCAGATCAGGTTTCCATTTCCTCTGATTCCTCTTCTGAACAGGAATATTATCTTCCTCCCTATGAGGATTCTGATGCTGAAGAATCTATTCCTTCAGCCTCTCCTCCTGAGAATTATTCTTTTGGGGAAACCCTGCATACTATGAGGGAGCATTTCCACTGGGAGAGCCAAGATTACTCAGAAGCTAAGAAAAGGCTCAGAGACTTTCTTTTATTACCTCAGCACAGGCCCCTTGCTATTCCTCCTGTTTTAGACATTGAAGATGCTGTATTTTCAGAGCCTGGACTGTCTCCTGACCTTTTGCCACCAGCTCCTGTTAAACCAGACAGATACTACAGGGTTCCTGATTCACATAAATTTCTTTATAAAAACTTTGCTGCAGACCCAGAAACTATCTCTCAGGGTCCCAAAGGGGTTAAGGTGTCCACTGCAAAAAACCCTATACCCTCTGATAGGGATTAAAGGGCCCTGGACAGATAGGGGAAAAAGATTTATACTTCTGCTACCTTGGCTGTAAGAGCTTTAAATTGTCAATTTCATATGCTTAAATATCAGCAATATCTAATGTCGCTGCTTAAACAAAAATTGTTGACAAATTCAGAATGTGCAGAAAACAAAGAAATGCAGGATTTTATTGCATGCAGCTGAACAAGTAGGAAAGCATACTTTGCAATGTGGTTTTGATTCTCTAGAGGCCTCTTGCAGGGCCGCTGTTACAGGTTCTGTCATTAGGAGACATGCTTGGTTAAAAGAACAGAATATGCCTGATCATGTTAAAGCAAAATTATTAGATGCTCCATTACAACATGATACCTTGTTTGGTGTTAAAGCAGAAAAGGTTTTGAAGAAAATGGAGGACAAAGCTAAATCTATGCAAACAGTCAAGGATTTCTTACAAGTACAGCCTCCCAGATTTAGCAGGAACTGGCCTGCAAAGAATTGGTCCTTTCCTTTGTCAGACAGGCCACAAAGAGGCAGATACAGAAGCCCCAGAGGCAGATCACAGCCCAAGGCTCATACAGGCCTAAACAATGGGGTGCTTCAACCTCCAAAAGTGGAGAAGAAAAATCACAGCCATACGGGAAACGGTCTCAATGACTTTCCCCTGCCAGCACCAAGCACTTATCTTATGGCAGCTCCTTTGGGGGGAAAAATAACACTTTTTGCACAAAATTGGCAACTCAGGACAAATGGGTCTTAAATATCGTATCCCAGGGCTACAGGTTCCATTTTCACACCCTGCCAAGCCAAAACGGTATGCCAGACCTGCCATGCAATCAATGGGCAGAGGCACAAAAACAAGTGTCATCCCTCATGGACATGAGGGCCATTCAGCAAGTACCACAGCAAGAGCAGGGACAAGGATTTTACTCAAGGCTATTCTTGGTGCCCAGAAAGGACAAAACCTGGAGACCAGTACTGGACCCGTTTATCCTGAACACATTCCTGGACATTCCAAAATTCAAAATGTTAACTCTGCAGCAGCTTCTGCCCATGCTGGGCAAGAAGGCTTGGCTTGTGACTTTAGACCTAAAAGAGGCATACCTGCATGTCCCAATCAAACAATCATGCAGAAGATGCCTCAGATTTATAGCTGGCTTAATGCATTGCCAATTCTCTGCATTACCCTTTGGCTTATCTACTGCGCCCAGGGTCTTCACAAAATGCCTGGCACCAGTAATTGTTTTTTGCAGACCAAAAGGAATTCAAATATATCCTTACTTGGACGATTGCCTTATTCAAGCAGAGAACAAAGGACACTCTACTAAAACATCTGGCGTTTGTAAAAACATTACTAACAGGCCTGGGGTACACAGTAAATGAAAAGAAATCAAAACTCGTACCCTCTCAGGAGAATATTCCTGGGTGCAAGCTTAAATACAACTGCCCAGATGGCTTATCTCACACCAGATAAACACAGACAACTGACTACTTATTTCAAAATGTTGGCAACAAAGACCTAGTTATCTGCAAGAAAACTTCTGCAGGCTTTGGGCTTCATGGCATCCTGCATTCTGCTAATTCCGTATGCAAGACTGCATATGAAGAATCTTCAGTGGTATCTAAAAAGTGTTTGGACTCAACATTGCCACAGCCTGGAAACAATAATTACCCTCATTCCTGGCCTGCAACAGGAGTTTCAATGGTGGGCAAAAGCCTGTCACCACAACACAGGACAGCCATTCACCTTACCCACAGCCAGGCAGACATTGACAACAGATGCATCAGATTATGCCTGGGGGGCCCATATGAAAGGAAGATGTATTCAGGGCACATGGTCCACAAGTCAAATGCATCTACATATCAATCCAAAAGAGATGCTAGCAGTTCAAAAAGTCCTGACAGCCTTCAAGGATCTACTTCATCCAGGACAACTACTGATAAAGACAGACAGTACCACAGTCATGTGGTACATAAACAAGCAAGGGGGCACACATTCCTACCCCCTCTGCAGACTAGCCATGAACTTGTGGGACACAGCATTGACTTACCACGTACATCTGCAAGCACAATTCCAGCCAGGAAGGATAAATACTCTGGCAGACGAACTAAGCATAAACCTAATGAATCCCCATGAGTGGAAATTTGATCCACAAGTCTTCAGCATGATAAGGATCTGGGGATGCCTGGACATAGACCTATTTGCCTCTCCTCACAATTGCCAACTACAAAGATTCTGCACAAGGACTTATTACAAGCAAGCATGGAATGTGGATGCTCTATCTTTCAGCTGGAAAAACCTAACCGTATATGCCTTTCCTCCTCTGCCTCTCCTCCCCAAGGTACTCCTCAAGGTCAGACAAGAAAAGCCCAAAATGATACTGATTGCCCCAGACTGGCCCCGCCAGCACTTGTACCCAATCCTAAAGAGCTTTTCTCAATGCCCAGCTTGGACACTACCTCAAATTCCTCACTTATTGACAAAACAAGACAGTCAGATACTGCACAGCCAACTCAGAACCCTAAACCTGCCAGCATGGCGGATAATGTAGCCATTCAAGATACACTTCTTTCTAAAACAGTTATGGATGTTATTTTGGAGGCCAGGAGGCCTAGCACCAGAAAATCTTATGCAGAAAAATGGAAGAGATTCTGTGTTTGGAACCAGGCACAAGGTACTGACACGCTTGTTCCAAATATTCCTCAGATTGTGCAATACTTAACTGAGATACTGGATAAAGGCCTTTCCTTTTCATCAATTAAAATTCATGCTTCTGCCATTTCAGCTCATTACAATACAGAACCACCCATTTTTTCTCATCCATTACTAAGGCAGTACCTCAGAGGGGCCAAAAACATAAGACTCCCAAGGAGAGCACCAATACCTGCATGGGACCTCAACTATGTCTTGGAAAAACTATTGCCTCCCTTTGAGCCAGCCTCTGCAGCTGATATAAAATTCTTATCCTGGAAAACCGCTCTGCTCCTAGCAGTAACCTCCGTTTTACAGGCACTCATGGCTGTGGAACCTTTTATCATTTTCCATCTTGACAGGGTTTCTCTGAGGACAAACCCTACATTTATGATTAAGGTAATGACCAGTGTGGCCCTTAACCAAACAATTCACTTGCCTACCTTTTACCCAAACCCACAGAATAAGGGTGAGAGACTTCTGCATTCTTTGGACATTCACAGACAGCTACGCTTCTACTTGGACAGAACCAAAGCTTTCAGAAAGACTGAACAACTTCTAGTAGCATATGCTGCAGGATCACAAGGAAAGCCTATCTATTTCAAAGTGAATAGGCCACTGCATTCGTTTCTGCTATTTACAGCATGGCAAATCAGTGCCTAAGGGCATTAGTCCACATTCCACCAGAGCAGCAGCCACTTCAGCAGCCTTCCTCAGAGGAGTACCAACCAAAGACATCTTAGAGGCTGCAACTTGGAGTTCAGTGCATATTTTTACAAAGCACCATCACTTACCTCTCTATTCTAAATCCAGGGCAGGCTTTGCCACTGCAGTTCTGCAGGGCCTGATAGCCTCTCCTAATCCTTTTTAGCACCAACCTCTCACCCATAGCTTTGGGATTCAACCCAATTGTAATGACTGCAACAATGAAACACGAACATAGTACAGTTGTGTACCTACCATAAATGTAGATGTTCGAGTGTATTCACTGTTGCAGTCCAGGTTACCTTCCCTCCATCACCCTTTTTTCCTTGCTGGGACTTATCTGTACTTCCATTCTATACAACCTATGTGGTGTATTTGCTTGTAGATGAAGGAAAAGTTGTTTTTTGGTTATGCATGCTTTTTGGCATTAGTGAGCCTACCATTTTAGGGGCACTTGCCATCTGGGGCAAGAAAAACTGAAGAAAACTGCATTGGTTGTATCTTTTTATACCCCTGGCGCACTGACGTCAGGGAGGAGGTGACAGCAACCGATGCCGGACCTAGACTTTGGAACTCAGGCCGACTGTGGGAAGCCTGCCAGCAGGATAACCCAATTGTAATGACTGCAACAGTGAATACACTCTAACATCTACATTTATGTTGGGTACACAACTGTACTTTTCTCCACTTTCAGTAAGTCAAGATGGTCCAAGCTTGTTTCCCCAGTTCATGACATTATCTTGGCTTCCCAGAAGGCTTCCACCAAGAAGGTCTGCAGAACTAAATGGAAAAGGTTGTCTATATGGGTTTCCAAACAAAAGATTGACCCTTTTTCAGCACATACCCTGGCCATCCTCTTTTCTCTCTACCCTTTTTTAAGGAAGGAGCTAGCTTTTCCACTATTGAACTTCAGTTGGCTGTCATTTACAACTTCCACTCAGGAAATGAATTAGCCTGTCTGGCATCTTCCAGGTTCTGTAAAGCTTTCAGGAAGGGAGGTTTTCCTTCTCGGATATCCAATAAAGGATCTGTCTCCTCCTTGGGATCAGATGGTGGTCCTTCAGGGATTAATTCAGAAACTCTCTGAACCAGCAGACAAATGCAATATGAAGTTTCTTTCTTGGAAAATTATCTTTAATAGCTATCATTTCAGCCAAAAGAATTTCTGAGTTCCAAGTCTTATTGGCTAAGCCCCCTTGTATTTTCCATAAGGACAGGGTGTCCCTACTGACATACACTTCCTTTCTGACTAAAGTGGCTGAAAAGTCCATTCATTTATCAGTTTTCTTTCTGAACTTTGCTAATAAGGGTGAATATATGCTTCACCTTCTTAATGTCCACCAACAGGTTTTATCTTCATAGAACAAAACAGTATAGGAGGAAGTCTGATCAGCAGTTTGTATCCTCCCTAACTGCTTGGGTCAGGCAGTTTCCAAAACTACTCTGGACATATGGCTTACTGATTTGTATTTCATTGATTTATTCTAAAAAAATTTGGAATTGCCCTGTACTTCTAGAGCTCCTTCCACTAGATCCATGGCTATCCATCCATCTGCCTTTTCCTCAAGAACTTCCATTGATATCTGCACTGCAGCCACTTGGTCCAAAACTTTCCTCCTTTGTTACACATTGCAAATTAGACATTGTTTCCAGAAATTGAGTTTCTTTTGGTTCGACAGTGGTCTGGCATGTCGTTCCTTAAGAACCTCTCAAAGTTGTGTAGCTGGTGACTCTGATCCACTTGTGAGGAAAAATAGAAAGGACAACATCAGATTTAGAAGTTATGTGCTTACCATAACTTGGCATCTGAGTTACCTGATTTCATTCTTCCTTTCCTTCCCTTCCCTCCCAGCCATCCACCATCACTGAATGATCTCTGGATGATATTGGAACCATTATGTTCTCGGTTTGAGCCTAAATCTTTTCTTGTATCAGTCCTGTCTCTATAACACAGTGGGTAGTAATGCAGCAAACATGATCTGAGGAGATGGGGATGGTATAGAGCATTGAAATAGGAGCTTGAGATTTGGGTTTGGAAATTTCAGTAACAGACTAGTAAGTGCACTGCCTGGATGCCAGTAAAAATAAAATCAGAGAACCTGAAAGAAAATCAATCATAAAAAGTGAGGAAAAAACGGTATTGTGCAACTGTTCAGCAAAAAAAACAGTGCAGGCTCCAGCTTTAGTGCAAGACATGACTTTCAGTAACCTAGAGGTAAAAAATAAGTCAAATGTACTTGCAGCTGATTAAAATAAAGCAAACACTGATAGAGTATAGCAATTCAAAGAACAAAAGGCTGGGAAAAATGGAGGCAGTTTTAAACAGATATTCAGATGAGGTGATAAAACTGCAAAAATTAGAGGTCAAAATGAAGAAAATACTGGCTGAATATGAGACTACTCAAGAAGAGATTTCAAAAAGTAATAGATTTAGGGGACCGAGCACTTGAGGAAAACCTGAGATTTTCTGCTGTACCAGAAAAGCTGTAAAGAACAGCGGTTAACTGAAAGGGCACATAGGTAGGTAGTAGGCTATCAGCCAAAGGGCCCACATAAGCCTAGCCAACAAGGTTCCCTGGCTTACGCCACCCAAGAAAGTTATTTTCCTGTGCCACTGTCAAGCAGATACACAGAAGTGATCCCCAGGGTGTATTTCCTATTCACTCATCAAGATTTTTCTTGGTGTGCTAATGAAGAACTTTGCTTGACATAGATGGGTAGCCTGTTCCAGAGTATGGGAAGTCTTTGGGACAGGAATCTATCCCTCCAGCATGTCCTGTTTATTGTGGTGACAAGGTTTAGGTCCCTAGAGCATGTAGCTCGGAGGGATTGGGATTTTTTTAGGTGTGGCATGTCCAACAACTCTGGGTTTGACATAGCTTTATGTGTTAGGCAGATATCACCTCGGAGTAGGTGATATGCTATGGAGTAAAGCTGGAGTTTTTTGAGACCGTCCGTGTAGGGCATTTGTTTGAGGCCAGTAATCCTCTTTGTGAGGTACTTTTGTGGCCTTTCCAGCTGCTGCAGATGTCTTGAGGTACATTCCAAAAGGGGTGTTGTACTCTGTAATGGGTCTAATGCGTGTCGGGTAGAGAGGAACAATGACCTCTTTTTTTTCCTGGATGAGAACTCTTTTATGATGAGGTGTGCCACGTAGAAGGACTTCTGACTACTGTGGCAATGTGACTATCACAGGAGAGACTACTGTTCACCTGGGTCCCAAGGTCTCATCACACATTTGGTGTTAAGTAGATTGCTGCCTATGTGGTAGTTCATGGGTACAGAATTTTTACCAAAGGGGTTGACACTGCACTTTTTGGCATTGAGCTTGAGGCCATGGCTCTAACTAGGCATATTTCTCAGCATAAATAAGAAAAGGAGTGCCAAACCATGATTAGGTCCAAATGAATAAGTTCAGCAAAAAATAGTAAAACACAAAGTCTTTATTCCAACTGGTAAATGCAGAGTAAAATGCAAGGTAAGCGCTTTCGCGTAGGAAGTCCCACGCTTCATCAGACAATCAAACACAAATAACTTCCCCATTTTATACCATTCATATACAACAAGGCGGGAAAATTAATTGGGTAACTAGTCAATTAACATCTCAGAAAAAAGTTTGTAGCCAAATATACATTCTGACCATAGCATCGCTATTATTCTATTGTATGTAGACCTGTATATAAATGCAAACAATATCATTAGCCAAGTCATCGGTTAAATACATATTATAACTGCAATTTCGTTGCCATTCTATTAAACATGTGGTGGATATAAATGCAGATGAATCCATTACTCAGTAGTTACTACAAGTGAGGTGGAAGCAGAATGATGAAAATAGAAACACGCAAACTGCGTAGGGCATATGGATATATACATGTATACAACGAAATATATAGACTCCTGAATTTCATTGGTGTCCAAAAGCTTTCTGGATGAAATAGGACTATGACACTATATAAGTAAATTAAATTAGGCATCCGTAACCAACAGGCAAGTAAATGCTGCCTACAAGTGTTAATACAGATGACACATATACGAGTAAAAACAAATATAGATATAACCCCTAGATTTCATTGGTGTCCTGAAGCCATCTAGATCAGTTAAAACTGTGACACTAAATAAATGTATATATAAATAAATTAAATCAAGCATCCATAACCAACAAGCAAATGTTGTCTACAAGTATAAACACAAATGACACATATATGATTAAAACCAGATATGAATATAAAAACTATATATAGGGCTAATCGAAGTGGAGGACAATATTAATGAGTGTATATACGCATATAAAATATAAAGAATGTATATAAATGTGTAATGTAATATAATATATAAAGTATACAATATGCACAACAAAACAAGCATAAACATTAATAATAAATTAGACTATTCACATATTAAAAAAGACGTACATGAATATAAGTGTCTCTAGAATCTAAAATCAAAAATGTAAATCCCTATAAGGAAGTATAAACTTACTAATCATCTAGCAAAAAACATGCTAATGAAGAAGAAATGGAAATATATGTACATTCAAAAATATATGTTTTAAACTTTGTCTATGTACATAAACATACACATCAGGACATATGAAGTGCATATGTAACAACCCTACACACAACTAAAATATAAATAGGAACATGAACTAAGCAAAAATATATGTGAAAGGCTCTAAGTATGTCCAAAAACAAAGTCTATCACTATAAACCCAAAACCTGGAACAAACAATATACGTTAAAAAAATTTTAAAAGGATTTAGACTTGTTACTTAGAAATGTCACATCATCATTAGATATTACTCAATTCAAGCATTGGTCTTAAGGACACATAATTATTCAGCTCTGGGGGTAAATGTGAGCCAAGCTGTAGGATCCATTTTAGTTCAATCGGAGCAAGTTCATTAGCTAAGTCACCACCTCGTTGTCTCTGTCCCAATATTTGTAACACTCAAAGGAAATTCCTTTACATGTTTAGCTAGAGCATTAGTTTCTTTAGACTTCCGAATATCATATAAATGATTGTATATCCTATCTTGCAACCTCCTGGTAGTCAGGCCCACATAGAATGCCTGACAGCAGTTACAGGTTGCAAGATAGATCAAATTCTTGGTGTTACATGTGGCATGAAATTTAGGAACAAATTTAAACTGGGTAAGTGGGTTCCAAAACAGCTGTGTATTCACAATGTAAGGACATCGTTTACAATGGTGGCAGGGAAAAGTACCACAGGGTAATGGCATGTGACTTGCAGATGGTGATGGAACAGGATGGTCATTACATAGAATCATTTTCAAATTCTCACAAATTTTAAACACAAAACCAGGTCTAGTACCTACTAGCTTTTTGGTATCATTGTCCATCATAAGTATATTCCAATTGTTAGATATGACAGTTTTAATGGCATTGATGTTACTAGTGTATTTAGTAACATATTTAACTTTCTCTTTGGATCCAGAAAACTTATTTTCATCATGGCAATTCCTAAAACTAGGTAACCGCTTATCTGTGAAACTTTCCATATCAATCTCAATGCCTAGATTACCAAGGGTATCCCATCTGATATTATTAACCATGATGCGATCGTACCCCCTATCTAAAAATAGGGTTTCCATTAGGTCTGCTTCTTCTAGAAGAGGTTGTCCCTCCCCGCATAGTCTCTGTACCCTAAGGAACTGGCTCTTAACTATACCAGGAAATACAGTCCTTGGGTGCATGCTGTCAAAAGGAAGTATACTATTCTTCCACACAGATTTCCTATATAGAGTCGACCTAATACGACCATCATTATGTAGTCTTAATGTCACATCCAAAAAGTGGGCCTCTTCAGATGAAACCTCACTAGTAAACCTGAGGAAGGAAGTTGTTTCCAGATATCGTATAAAATTCCCAAAGTCCTCTCTAGTCCCTCCCCAAACTATGAGGATATCGTCCACAAAACGCCTATATAATCGAACATGCTTATACATTTCATGTGGAAACAAAAATTGTTTCTCCCATTGTAAGACCACTAAGTTAGCATAAGTATTCGCGCAGGGGGTGCCCATGGCTACCCCCCACTGCTGTAAGTAGTGTTGACCTCTGAACAAAAACACATTGTTATACAACACAATTTCTAGCAACTGACGAATCAAGATCTTCCTATCATTACTGAAACCATGTTCATTAACCAAGAGCTCATCTAAATACTGTATACCTATATCATTCGGTATAGATGTAAACAAACTGTTCACATCTAAGGTAATGAGCAGGTATTCAGTAGAGGTATCCAAAGTTAAAGTATTCAGAGTGTCCAATAGCTCATATGTATCTTTCAAAATGGAAGGATGTCTAGTAATGACAGGTCTAAGAAGATATTCTAAAAAGCTAGACACATGGGATGTAACCCACCCTTCGCTGGAAACAATCGGCCTCAAAGGTACAGGTATAACCCCCTTATGAATCTTTGGGAGGCCTTTTATAATGGGGCTCACAGGATGTTCAATGTGTAGATATTCAAAAACTTCAATACTAATTTGTCTACACATCAATAAATCATGTAAGACGTCATGGACGTTACATATGATAGACCTAACATTGTCTTCATTCATCTCTCTATATGTGGCAATGTCCGAAAGCATAGATGTCATGGAGGTTTCATAATCCAAAGTGTTCATTATAACTATGCCACCACCCTTATCAGCAGGTTTGATGGTGATGATATGATTTCTCTTAAGTGCAGATAATGCCCTTGATTCGTCTACAGTTAAGTTATAAAATCTACCTTTCTTATTACTATTAGAAAACAATACATAAAAATCATTTTCACACAACCTTAAAAATGAGTCAATGTGTGGTGGTATAGAAGGTGTAAAACAACTGTTACGCCGAAACTTATGTAAGTCATCATTCACATCTAATGTATCATGTTTGTCTATAAAAAATAACTTCAAGGATAACCGATGACAAAAAAGTCTTAGGTCCAATAACACTTAGCTTCATTCCTGCTAATTCTGCAAAATTGAGTGAAGTCCCTTGTTTAACAAGGTCAAGTCTGAAACATCCAGAATAATGTCAGAAAGATTGAACATAAGATCAGTCAGTGTTTCATCCTTCTGGTGTGATCTTGCCTTTCTCCTGAGAACTTCCTTTTTCGTTCCCTTGGTCCACGACTGTTCGACCTCCCCCTGTGCTGAGGTGTAAACTTCTTCTTGTAAGGTAAAAAAGAAGGGGTAGGTTGTGGGGCCTTAGGTATAGCTCCCTCACTGGCAGTCGAAACATTGGATTGTACAAATAACATTTGTTGGTTAGGAGGCGGTGTATCACTCATAGGAAAAGGAGCACATATCTGCCCTGCTCCAGCAATTGCAGCAGATGAACTATTATGCCTAGATGAAACTAGAGTAGTAGATGCAGGTTCTCTAGGCTGAGTTGAAGTTATCAGACTACTGGGTAACGGGACTACAGGCATCCCTGGTCTATCAGTAGAGTCTGGAATAGATTCATCATCAGACATTTGTGCAGGGTGGGACCTAGGCCAAACAAACACTTGACCTTTTACAAAATCATTATGGTCCCGTGCCAGTTTATGATGTTTAACATTCTTAAGCCTTTCACTAAAAGCACTAACCTGTGAACATATGTTACGTATTTTGTTTGAACAAAAGTCAGAAGTGAACCTTTCTGTCAAAGTCTTGTACATGTTATCCACTTTGGTTCGCAATTCATCTTCTAAAGGTGAAAAATAACTCAGCAATAGTTTAATATAGCTGAAACCTAACTCAATGTTTAGTTCTTGCCATTGTTTTAACAATAATGGGTGTGAGTCCCCATATGTAGGCATGCAAAAAACACGCATACCCCTGGGGACCACCCGAAAATGAAGGCAAGATTCCAAATGAAGCCGTTGCCAAGTGTAGCGTTGTAGCTGATAAATATCGTTCTCAAACGCTTTCAACATATTGTTAAATTCTGTGATATTCTCACCTGCATTATGAGTCAACGGAACACCGTTCAAAGCAGAAACGTCCAAAGACAATAAAGGGTTGAAGTCAGCTTTCAGAATCCCCTTCCACAAAACAGTATCATCCCTTGGCTCTGGACTACCATCATTGTTAACGGCAGATGTATTAATAACAGGATCCATCGCGTGCAGATATGTTGCCACAAAGAACTAAAAAAGAACGAAAAGTAAAAGGAAGCAACCTCACTGCCGAATAGTACTCCTTCCAAAAAACCAGATCCAAGCATAAATAAGAAAAGGAGTGCCAAACCACGATTAGGTCCAAACGAATAAGTTCAGCAAAAAATAGTAAAACACAAAGTCTTTATTCCAACTGGTAAATGCAGAGTAAAATGCAAGGTAAGCGCTTTCGCGTAGGAAGTCCCACGCTTCATCAGAAAATCAAACACAAATAACTTCCCCATTTTATACCATTCATATACAACAGGGTGGGAAAACTAATTGGATAACTAGTCAATTAACATCTCAGAAAAAAGTTTGTAGCCAAATATACATTCTGATCATAGCATCGCTATTATTCTATTGTATGTAGACCTGTATATAAATGCAAACTATCATTAGCCAAGTCATCTGTTAAATACATATTATAACCGCAATTTCGTTGCCATTCTATTAAACATGTGGTGGATATAAATGCAGATGAATCCATTACTCAGTAGTTACTACGAGTGAGGTGGAAGCAGAATGATGAAAATAGAAACATGCAAACTGCGTAGGGCATATGGATATATACATGTATACAACGAAATATATAGACTCCTGAATTTCATTGGTGTCCAAAAGCTTTCTGGATGAAATAGGACTATGACACTATATAAGTAAATTAAATTAGGCATCCGTAACCAACAGGCAAGTAAATGCTGCCTACAAGTGTTAATACAGATGACACATATACGAGTAAAAACAAATATAGATATAACCCCTAGATTTCATTGGTGTCCTGAAGCCATCTAGATCAGTTAAAACTGTGACACTAAATAAATGTATATATAAATAAATTAAATCAAGCATCCATAACCAACAAGCAAATGTCTACAAGTATAAACACAAATGACACATATATGATTAAAACCAGATATGAATATAAAAACTGTATATAGGGCTAATTGAAGTGGAGGACAATATTAATGAGTGTATATACACGTATAAAATATAAAGAATGTATATAAATATGTAATGTAATATATTTGTTTGAGGCCAGTAATCCTCTTTGTGAGGTACTTTTATGGCCTTTCCAGCTGCTGCAGATGTCTTGAGGTACATTCCAAAAGGGGCGTTGTACTCTGTAATGGGTCTAATGCGTGTCTGGTAGAGAGGAACAATGACCTCTCTTTTTTTCCTGGATGAGAACTCTCTTATGATGAGGTGTGCCACGTAGAAGGACTTCTGACTACTGTGGCAGTGTCACTATCACAGGAGAGACTACTGTCCACCTGGGTCCCAAGGTCTCATCACACATTTGGTGTTAAGTAGATTGCTGCCTACGTGGTAGTTCATGGGTACAGAGTTTTTACCAAAGGGGTTGACACTGCACTTTTTGGCATTGAGCTTGAGGCCATGGCTCTAACTAGGCATATTTCTCAGTGAGGCCCTTCTGTAGGATGTCCACATCATTTGGGGACTTGACTATGGCTACTATTTTGCAGTCATCTGCGAACTTCGTTAGCCAGAGACCTTCTGTGTTAGCCTGTACTTCAGAGAAGTAGATACCAAACAGGAGAGGTGCCAGGACGGAACCCTGTGGTACTCCACTTGTCACTGCTTTGAGGTCAGATTTGGAGTCTGCAGTACATTGTGTGTATTCTCCAAACTTGGCCATGAGAAAGCAGCGTCGACCTTTAATGTGAAAGATGCAAGCCTACCAGCAGAAGGAGTGGATTCTGACAAAACTGTAGCAGAAGGATAAAGCACTAAAAGTGGGAGACTGGGGTGTTTGTGGAAAATCATTTGTCACTGTACACCAGGCATAAGAGGAGTACATTTATTCCACTAATCGGGGAATGTCAAGAAGCAGGCATGAGATTCAAGCTGGTATACCCAGCTATCTTCAGAATATTCTTCCTTGGAAGGACAAAATCATTTTTTGATTCAGGGCACACAGAAGGAAATTAAAAAAAAGTTTGTCCAACAAAGAGTAAGCTGTGAAACAGGAGGAAATTCTGATGCTTGTTCCTCTTGTAATAAAGACCACAGAGAGATGGTGCCAGTGAAACATTTTTCAGTGTTTCAAAGGAAAATGCTTGAGAGACTGAAGGAAGCACAAGAATTGACTAGAAAGAATCAAGAGTACATTGGAAATGAAGCTAAGACTGGATTTAGGAGATGGAGATAAATAGGAATAAAGCCAGCAATTCGAAAATTGATAGATGTGGGATTACAGAGCATTAATTATATTCCTGATGGAACAAGAAAACCTGAAAATATTGGACTTTAAAAAAATTTGTAACTTGTAAGAGACTGTAAAGCATATGCCTTATGTCATTAATGTTTGGAAGAGCACTTTGGGGGGGGGGGGGTTAACTGCAAGTCAAACAATTTTGTTAACAGTATTTTTAGAATGCATGCAGTAATCTACATGCTATAAAGTAGTTTCCCATTTTCAAGCATAATGGGGATACTAAAGTAAACAAGTGGCACTGTTTTTCCCATTTTCTTTCTCGTTCAGTTTTAAGAAATGTAGACACTGCAATGTAAAAGAAGAAAAATGTGGTCAAAGGAGCATGATACAAGAAACATTGATGTGCTTTTTGTGATGAAGTTCATGGTAGTGTACTACACGAACAAAAGCTTAAGAATTGTGGTCCGGTTCCTTTTTGGCTTGTAACTGGCTCCTACTTTTTTATTTTTACATTGATATGCTTTTTTCCATTGTTGCTTAGGTGAATAGCTGTATTAAGGCCCTTGGATTGATCTAGTAGTACATTTTAAGAGAAAGCAAATAAAAAGAACATTGAATATAATAGTTTTCCTCTAGAAAATAAATTAATGCTTGTAGAAACTTCTCTGTATCTAGGTCTCATGCCTCCATGGAGACGGTCTGAAAGTCAGTAAAAGCAGAAAACTTTCTTTCAAGCGACTAGGAGATGCTGATTTCTAAAAGCATTCATGTTTCCCAGTTTGTGAAAGCAATAAAGACAAGTCAAAACCAGACAGCACTTAGTACAAGCAGATGTTGTACCTTGCATCTTAGCATGGATAACCTTCCTTTTGGGATAACCCAAGTCTGTGCATGTGGCTGTTGGGGATGATTGTTCCTATTAGGTTCATAGGTTCATACTAGGCTATCTGCCCTGGGGCAATTATAAGCCTAGCCCGATTCTGTATGGCTTGCGCCACCCCTTGATTTGAGTATACTGTGCCCTTTTTAAGGTTTAGTTTACTGTGCCTCTGTCTAATAGTGACACTGGAGTAATCCCTGGGACAAACCTACGATCCCCCATCCACTTATCGAGATTCTTCTTGAAAAGATTCAGTGAGGTGCTCTGCCTCACATGAACTGGAATTCTATTCCAGAGCGAAGGGAGTCTCTGGGTTATGAACCTGTCCCTCCAGCAAGTTCTATTTATTTCTGTGCTGAGGTTCAAGTCCCTCGAGCGTGTGGCTCTAAGGGATTTAGATTTACTGAGGTGGAGCATGTCCATTAATTCTGGATTTGACATAGCTGTGTATGTCAGGCATAAATCGCCTCGATGTAGGCGGTATGCAACTGAGAAGAGCTGGAGTTTTTTTTAACCGAGCAGCATATGGCATGTGTTTGAGACCCTTGATCCTCTTGGTGTCTTTCTAATTGCTGCAGGTGTTGGGTAAGGTACATCCCAAAAGGGGCATTGCATTCTATGATGGGCCTGATGAGGGATGAATAAAGGGGCATGATTACCTCTCTTGATCTAGATGTGAAACCCTTCGTGATGAGGTGGGTTATGTAGAAGGTCTTTCTAACCACTTTGGCAATGTGGTTTTCAAAGGAGAGATTGCTATCAACTTGGGTCCCCAGGTCCCTAATAACTTTCTCTGTACTTAATTGTGGGCACATTGTTTTTGCCAAAGGGTATGACTATACATTTTTTGGCATTTAGCTTTAAACCATGGCGCTGGCACCAGATATCTGTGTCTCTCAGACCTTTTTGAAGGATGTTTGTGTCAGCTGGAGAGTTGATTATGGCGCCCAGTTTGCAGTCGTCTGCGAACTTGGTGTGCCATAGTCCTCCCACATTTGCCTGTACCTCAGAAAAGTATATACTGAACAAGAGTGGTCCCAAGACAGAACCCTGTGGGACGCCACTTGTGACCGGTTTCGAGTCTGACATGGCTCCAGCAACTCTCACTCTGTGGGTTCTGTCTTTGAGCCAGTTTGCAACCCATCTTGTGACATAGGGGTTTATATTTAAGCTGGTGAGCTTATTTATGATGCCCGAGTGGGGTATTGTGTCAAATGCCTTTGCAAGGTCCAGATAGGCTGTGTGGACTACCTTCCCTTCATCTATGGCTTTGGTGACTGTTTCAAAGAAGTCAACCAGGTTCAAAAGGCAGGATCTGCCCTTGATAAAGCTGAACTGGGTAGGATCTAGTGTATGTAGGTCCCCAATGTCTTTGTTTATGAGCTCCATGATGATCCTCTCCATAGCCTTGCAGACTAAGCTAGTCAGGCTTATGGGGCGATGGTTTCCAGGGTCCATAGAGGCTCCACCTTTGTGGAGTGGGACCACTGTTGCTGTATGCCATTCTTTGGGCACATATCATGTAATGAGGCTGAGATTGTATAGCTGTTTTATTTGAGGGATTAGTTCCTCTTGTAGTTCATGTAGGACGCAACCTGGGATGCCATCTGGTCCCATGGAAGCAGTGTTTTTTGCTTTGGAGAGGGCAGCCTTTACCTGAGCATCTGAGATGTTTGGGAGGCAGCCCTCTGCCGGGATAGATACTTGCTCTTTTGGGGAGGGGGGTGGAGAAGTTTGCACTGAACCTGTCTGCCAGGATATTGGCGATGTCTGTGGGTTCAGTGTATTTTTTGTCGTTTAGAATCAACTCAGAACAAGTCTGGGAGTTGCATCCCAGGTTTCTAACATAACTGAAAAAAGACTTATGATTGTCTTTGGTGTCCTGTGCAATTTTTCTCTCGAAGCTGGCCTTGGAGGATTTTATGAGGGATCATAATTTTTTGCTAGTACTGATCAGAGATGCCTTCCCTGTTAGGGATTTTGCTCTATCATGTAGTAGCTTCCTCCTTCTGTTGTACAGTTTATTTATGGCAGGGGTCCACCAGACTGGACGCCTGCCTTTGGATGATTGGGTCTTGGTTTTGTTTGGGATAGCATGATCCATGCATTCCTGGAGATGTCCGTAGAATGCATTTATATAGGATTCTGCAGTTTGGGCTGTTGTTTCCACTGGCCCTGGGGCCTTGAAGGATTCCACTTCGGTTTTGAGAAGTGAGAAGTTCGCTTTTGAGAAGTTTTTCACTGTGGTTTTCTGGGCTGGGGGTGGGGTCGGGATGTGGACATCCAGTGAAATTAATTTATGGTCTAATCTTACCAATGAGGGATATACTTCTGGTGTGGAGCATAGAGTCCCCATGTTGGTAATTATCAGGTCTAGTATGTTGTCCCCTCTTGTGGGAGTGGTGACTAGTTGTTCCATAGCATTTGAGTGTATAATTTCCAGGAATCTTTGGGCTAAGGTGCTGGGGCTTGAGTAGTGCTCCCAGTCCATGTTTGGGTAGTTGAAGTTGCCCAATATAATGGTGTTCGGAGAGATCTTCATGTTCACCAATGTTTTCAGGAAGGCCGAATGGGATTCCTGACTTTGAGAGGGTGGTCTGTAGGATGCTATAAACTGAAAAGCAGTCTTGCCCACTGTTAGTTGCACATGGATGGTCTCCGATACTTCGTGCAATGCCACTAACCTGGAGGTGTGGATATCCTTGATAAATATGGAAACTCCCCCTCCTTTTGTGGTTCGGTCTGGGTTTTGGGGCCGAAAAGCATGATACGAGGTTAAGACTTCTGGCGTTTAGCAGCATTACCCTTAGTTTCTTGTTCCTTGTGCTGTCTATGGGGGTGGGTTTGACTTTTGAGCCTTGCCTAAAAAAGGCACTATGGGGGTGACAAGAGCATTTGCAATATATCCGAAAGCCCAGTGGTGATGGGTGCAAGCCGTCCCTAGCGAAGCAACGTGGCTTGTCGAGCATGTCATCCCAGGCTGACAGACACTGGATCCCCTTTGAATGACACCAAAATTTTAGCCAATTGTTAAAATCGATCATTTTGTCTTTGTACCATGGCATCATTCTAGGTGAGGGTAAGATGCTGCTCAAGGTCAGGGTCATACCAGCCTGGGCTACATGATCAGAGAGCTCCTCTATGTCTCTCTTAATGTAGTCCAGTGAGGTGCGTCTCTGGTCATTCACACCAGCATGTACAATGACTGAGTCATATTTGTATTTTCTTTGGAGTGACCTGAGTGCTTGCGTTATGTGTCGGATCCTAGCACCCGACAGGCAGCTCACCGTGATCTTCTCTTTATTCAGCCTGGTGAGTGGGACGTCAGTGTGTCTGACAATAGAGTCACCTATAACAAGAGTATCAGGTGTGTTATTCAGCCTTAAGGGCTGTGGCTGCTTGGCACACTGACTTTGTGGGTTATGTGTTGTGTGTGTTTTGTTTTGAGGTAGCATTTGCTTGGATGTCTGCATTGGAGGTCTCTGTTGCTTAGGTAGATTTTTATTTAGAGCCTCCAAGTATGTTTTTGTGTATTTATGTGTTTGGTTCGCTGATGTGGTGGGACTATGAGATACTGGAATTGTGTTGTGTGAGGTTACCTTCTCCTCCTGACTAGTTACACCAGTTTTGAGATGAGAGAGCTCAGCCTCCAATTTGGCTAAATAGTTGCATCTCTCTCATATATTTGAACCTGTTTGGAGGAGGAGAGGGTTGTCCGTGTACATGAGACAGTTGTAACATTGCCTCAAAATTCCCAGATTCACCAGCTGGACTGGAGAGGAAACCATTGACTGACCTTTGGACATGTTAGAGTAACAGGGAAACTGAATTTAAGACGGACCAATAGAGGACAGGGTAATCGTAGAGAGTATGAGAGTAAGTAGTGCTTATGGTTTAATAGTGCTAACTTGTAGGATTACTTAATTGGACCAGTGAAGGGCCTTAGAATGAGAATATGGTGTTTAAATTGAGAGATAGAGCAGTTCTAAGGGAAAATGTGAAGAGCAGACTTTGTGGAGCCAGGAATAGTTTAAACTGGAGTTTAAAACTTCAGTATTTCAAGACCTACATAGTTTTGTGTGTTAGTGTTAATAGGTTTTAGGTTTTTTTTTTTTTTTTTTTTTTTTTTGAGGGCTTTCGATAAAATGTTTGTAAGATGTGACATAGGCTGAAATGGGTATGACAAAAAACAACTGCATATAAATAGTCTCAAGAATATATGTAAAAAAATGGTGTATTAAAAAAAAAAGTAGAGTGAAAATAGCTATGCTGCAGGAAACGTATTTGAAAAGAACTGAACATGTGCATTTGATAAAGGTTTTCAGCACAGTTATTTGTGGAATATCTGGGACAAAGGAAAAGAGGGATATTTATGGAGCTCCAGTAGTGATAGAAGAAGATAAAAAATAATGGTAGCTTTGTAGTATTAAGGGGTTACTGGCAAGGGCGGAGGATTACACTGCCATGTATTTATATTCCACGTAAAACTGCTATAATGGAGCTTAAGAAAATCCTGGGAGAAATACGCTTTCAGTAGGAAATATTACTTATGGGTGGGGACTGCAATTTGACTTGCAGCAGTGAAGATGTTTGGGAGGGCCCAGAAAGGAAAATATGTAATTGAGTGTAGAATTTTAAGAAATTTATGAAAATATTTGTCATGGAAGATTTAAATTAAGTACTAAGAGTTTGCAGTGAATGTACTTATTTTTTTATTTTATTTAACATTTGTTTACTGGGACAGTCTGACTTGGAACAAAGCCACTTTTCAGTGGAGGCCTGGGGGAGAAACACTAGACGCATGTCTTTGTGACATGGGAGGAAACTAGAGCACCTGGAGGAAATCTACACAAATATAGAGAGGACAAGCAGACTCCACACTGAAGGCACCCCAGTCGAGAGAATCAAACCAGAGAACCTCTTGCTGTGAGGTGACAATGCTACCGCTGCAATACTGTGCCATCAGATTTATTCCAAAAGTTACAAAAACTGGTTTAGGCTAGACAGCATTTACATGTCACAAGAACGTGTGCATTTAATTGAAAGTTTTGATAAGGATCCACTATTTCAGATTCCTCACCAATAATAACCAGCATAAAATTCAGGGTAATGAAATAAAAATGAAACACTGGTGCTTTGCCACCTATCTGTTAAAAAGAGGAATTTAAGGAATGGGTAGTGGAAATTATTTGGGAGTTAAGACAAATTTCTTTTGAAAATATAGCTGGGGTGTGGGATAAAATTAAAGTGCAGTTTAAAAATAGGGTGAAAATAAAAAAGCAAGATGGTTAAGAAGTAATGAGAATTATTTAGAGGGACTGACAGATATTAAAGTATTGCAGAATAGGGGGAATCTCACAGAACAAGAAGAGAAACAATTGCAGAATGCTAAAAGGAAAATAAGTGATTACCTCGATAATATGCATATGTTTAGAAATATTGCTGTTAAGAAATGTTTTTTTTTTGATAACTGCATAGCACAGACACATTGAGCATGATGACTCAGGCAACAGAAAGTAGAAAAGGTTGTCTCAAAGCTTAGGGAGCTAATAAGGAAGATAAGAGATCCTGTAGCAGTAGTACAACTATTTCTGAAATGTTATGAATGTCTGTATAAGGAAGAGAAATATGGAAATCAAGAAATTACAAATGGAAATGTTTATGGAAGAATTAAATGTGGCAAGGTTAGAGGTCGATGAGGTTCAACAACCAACAAAATCGGAGGAGAGGAGTTAAAAATGGTGATGCATAACCAATCTACAGGCAAGTACCCGGGAAGGTTTTGTTTAACAGTATTTTAACGGGGGGGGCACCAACATCCTGGAAGAAAGTGGTGGTGGCTGTAATACCTAAACAGGGTAAAGACCCATCAGATCCAGCTTCTTACAATTGTAAAGTGTCTGTAGTGGTTAATAGAATGGTAAATGTAATGCCAAAATTGATAGATATAGACCAATGTGGTTTTGTGGAGGGGAGGCAAACATTTGACAACATTAACAGAACATTGATGATGCAGAGGGAAGTAGAATGTAAGAAAATACCACTGCTGTTGGTGTGTGTCGATGCAAAATAAATATATGCTGGAGTAAGATAGGAGTTTATGAACAGGGCATTGGAAGGCTGATTAGGAGGATATCTGAGGGTTCGGTAGTGAAAACTAAAGTAGGTGGGTTCCCTTCAGATAATTTCAGTTTGAGCAAAGGAGCCAGGAAGGGATGATCTCTTTCCCTTTATATGAATAATATTTAGAACCATTGGCAAAGAAAATAAGACTCAAATTCAAGGATACAATTAGTATTGTGGACAGGAAAAGCTGGCTGTGTTTGCAGATGATATTTTAGACCTAATAAAACTATAAGAGGAACAGAGTATTGTGGAACAGTTTGAGACGGTTTCATATATTTTCATAATGCTGAATTTGAATGAAGCTAAAACAAAGGTAATAGCTGTAATTTGTTTACCTGCACACTAATTGGTTCACCAATATCCATGTTTATGGGGACATGATAAAATGAAGTACTTGGGTGGAGGAGGTGGTGCAGTGGTTAGGGTTGTTTCACAGCAATAAGTCCTCTGGTTCAATTCTTGGCTAGGGTGTCTTCTGTGTAGAGTCTGCATGTCCTCCTTGTGGGTTTCCTCTGGGTGCTCCAGTTTCCTCCCACATTCCAATGATGTACAGTAGGTGTATTGGACACTAAATTGGCCGTGAGTTTGTGTGGTACGAATGAACTACTTGCAACAGAGCTAGCCACCCAGAGGTGTAAACCTTTGCTCAAGATGATTGTCATTGCTGAAGTGACACCCTGAGCCCATATGCAATATGGGGAAAGGGGTTGAGGATGGATAGATAAAATGAAGTACTTAGGAGTATGGACTAAAAAGGTTTCTGGTGTGGCCACTAAGAATACGTGGGAAGAGACTACAAAGTTAATACAAAAACTGAGAAATTGGAAGCTCTGCTATATAGATAGCAGCATACAGGCAGTTAAAATGTTTTTGGGTCCCTTCAGTTTTATACACAGGTTAGGTTAGGCATATTTGTATCAGCTAGAGGAGAAGTTGTGTATAGCAATTAAAGAGCTGAAAGATTTTATCTGAGAGGGGAAGGTGGCAAGAGTCAAGTGGGATAAACTGATTGTTCCAACAGAACAAGGTGGTTTGGGATTACCTAATTTGAAGGGGTATTTCAGAGTTGTACAGTTAAGGCTTCTATACACAGAATAAGCAAAAACCTCTAATTCAAAGTGGAAAGGGATGTTAATGAAACAGGAGAGAAATTTAAGAAACCAGGAGAGAGATTTTGGACACAGACCTTTTAAGGAGAATAACAATAGTCATACAGAATATTTATAAAGTATTCTAAGAACTAAGCCAACACAGAAATGGATAAAGGAGATTCTGCAGATAGGGATGATTGCAATTAGGGATACAGATAATAAGCAAGAGGGGGTCTTGAATTGGAGAAAACTGGCAAAAGAACCACAGTATTTGAGACCAAATAGAGGGGGGAAGGTAAAAGAATGGGAAGAGGCCAAGAATTTATTTGGACTGCAGGCTAGAAATTGTCTTCCCTATCAAGGATTGGTATCAAGAGTATAGGCAAAGAGAAATAGGGTGATCGTGCACAAAAGACCAGCACTGGTAGAGTTTCTAATAGAATCTAGAACAGAAGCTGCTGTTAAAAAAGGAACAATTAGTAGATCATATAAAATATTGCATGATAACTATAACAGTTAATCAGAGGAGCTTAGAAAGGATTGGGAAGAGAATGAATAAGGAATTCACAAATAAGCAAAGGGGATATATATATATATATATATATATAGAGAGAGAGAGAGAGAGAGAGATCTCCTAAATATGCAGTAAAGTCTAGAAGATTAAGGATCTTTATACCCCAAGTAGACTGCAAAGAATTTTTCCTTAGGTGGGGAAGAAAGAGGTAATTGGGAACATTTTCTGGGGATGTAATGAGTTGGCAGACTAAACATTATTTGCAGATTACTTTGTCAGAGATACTGGGTGAGCAAATTGGTATAAGTAGGGAAACAATTTTGAGCTGTGATACAGAATCAGAACTGCCTAGCCATAGTAATGCCTTGCTGAGTCTAATTATGGTGGCTGCCAAATAAGCAATTACTAGAAAATGGAAATCCGTGTCTAAACCAATTATACCAGCTGTAGTAGATATAGTAACAAAGATAAAACAACTGGAATTGAGATATTTAGAAAAAGAGTAGGAGCAAATTATACAGAAGAAAATGGGAGTTGTGGGAGCTATACATGCAGAGGAGGAATGAGGTTTAAATGAAGGCAGGACTGAATGAGTTATGTAATGTTTGAGAATGACTGGATAAATTATAAGTGGTGTATAGTGTTTGCAACTAAAATTGTCAGTATGGCTTGTTTTCATTTATGAATGTATGATTGCCTATGTCATATGTGATATTTTAATAAAGATGTTTCTTGTTAAAAAAAATGTAACTCTGTTGTTATACCTTGAAGAATATGTAAATTCTCGAGTTCTTTTTACTGAATTCATGTCTGTCATGCTAAATATGTTTGTAAATTTCTTCAGAAGTCTGCCCTCTTATATTTCCCTTCCAGGTCCCCGGATATATCCTCATTGTTGCAAATTAAATCCCAGTCTCCACCTTCAATGTTCCCTGTTGAAAGCTGATTATTTCTCAAAAAAAAAAAAATTGAACTCCAAAATAATTTTAGGTGGAATATAAATAGATGCCAATGTAATCCTCATCCCTTGCCAATAGCCCGTTAATACAAATCCCCCCCCCCTTCTTTCACTACTGGAGCTCCTCTAGCAATTGATATAAGTACTCTTCTTTTGGCCCTGATGGTCTTCAAAATATCCATCCTGAAATCCTTTCTTTATTAAATTCAGATGTTCAGTTCTTTCTAAATGTGTCTCCTGTAGCTTTGCTATTTGCATTCTTTTTAATATAATTAAGTGTTCTTTCATTTTTGTCTATACCTGAGAGACAGTTTGCATTCCATGATGATATAGAAAGTGTTGACATTGGGATGACAAGTAGTTATTTCCAGCTACTGCATATAGCTGATTTTTTAAATGTATAATTCCGGCTCTTATTATACATACACCTAATAATGTTTGGCAGGTTAATACTTTATATATATTTTTTCTTAACATTGGAACCTATATATATAAGCTATATATGTACAAGATTATTTGGTTTAATAAAAAAAAAACCCATAACCTATTAACTTAATGCAGGCAAACCACTATGTATATCTTCAAACAATAACATTTAACCCTTCTAATAGGAACATTTTTGCCAAAACACTTGTGCCACTAATAACCTGCAGCACCTGCATGATGTAACCCAAAAATCATTGTCAGATTATGGCTATCTAACCATCAGCTCATACCCAACCCCCAGTAAAACAAAACTCTATCTTCCAATCCACAAGATCCCCCCCCCCCCCCAAGCACCTTCTACATTACAGCTAGGAATAATACTAAAATTAATGCTGATTCACAAACAGAACTGCTACATATAGCACAAACAAAGTTCACAAAAAATGGGTACTCTTCACAGAAATAAAAAGTATATAACTAACACCTCTAGGGTTGCCATTGGTAGAACTCATCTTCTGTCAACTCTACTGTATGCTTCCCCAATTCTCACCAACCTTAAAAAGCCAGATGTAATTAAACTTGAAACATGCTACAATAAAATAACTAAATTTGCAACTGACTGCCTACATCATACCCACCACTGTTACTCCTTAAAAGAACTCTCATGGTTAGAACTCCCACAACTTCTATCTTATAACCAATTAACCTTAGCGCACAAACTAGTATATCAACCTGAAAAAAACCCTGCCCTTCTAAATATTCTCCAGCCCCATACTACAAATTGAAGTCTTTGCTCAACAAATAAATCTCTACTACAAGTGTCCAGTTCCACTAATACAGCAGGGGACTCGTTATTTTCTCATCATGTAGCAACAAGGTAGAATTCACTACCTCACAGCACCAGGACCAACACAAATACCAATTGATTCAAAGATATTCTTAAAAATTAGGCTTTGTTCCTGAACTACTCCAGGCTAACTAGTTTTAATAGTTTCTGGTCATACTTTTTCTTCTTCCCTGACCACCTCGTAGTCTGTGTTCTCTCATATCTAGATAATCTCTAACCTCATCTTTTTCTGTCCAGTCCCCCTACAAACCCTTCCTCAGCTTACTTTGAGAAACTACATCTACATTACAATAGGGAATTCTATCAGATGATTGTTGTGAAGGCTGCCAGCCTAGCCAGATAGACTTTTATAGATAATTCTGTCATTTGTAAATATTAGTGTAAGGCAACAGGCTTGTTGTATTAAATGGAAAAAAACTGCTGTTAGATGTGGAACTGCAAAAAAAATGCAACCGTGCTCTCTACTGACCAAGTGAAGTGTGTTGTGACCCTTTGATGTAAACATGGCTCTGGCTAGTCTAGATGAAGACATTTTCTATTGTGGTAACCAAGAGTTAAATTGCTAGATTTAAACATGCAAATGTATTTTTATTGCTCTGCTTCCTGACCAGCTGCAAGATAAAGGGAGATGTTAAGAATGTAAATGTGTATTTTCTTTTAGCCTGGGAACCCAGGGAAGTATGAAGAATGATGTAATGGGAACCAGGAATGTGATTTTACAAACAGAGAATCGGAGATTGAGCAGGTTTGTCTTGACCATCCAACTCATCAGCACTCTGCCTGCTTCTATATACAAGTTATTTTAGAAGTGTGTTTTCTCTTAGAAATAGCTAGAAACTAGAAAGATTAGACTGTGTTTTTTCTGTGATGTCAGAACTGTACTACTGAATTATTTTAAGTATTTATCTGTGATCGCTGAACTCTCGACTAGCACTGTATAGTAAAAAGTATTCTCTTGTGGTTTTAATTATTTATTAAATATTTTTAAACCTTTCAAATGTGGCTGTTTTGTGTAGAGATAAGTTAAGCTCTAGAGTACATTGCATATTTATAGGGATTACTGTACAAGTCACTCCAAATAAGCCTTGACTGTTTAGTCACACTTACCAATTGGATAATATTGCACAGTAATAATTGGACACCATTTTAAGGGCCTTTTAGTAGCTGATAAATATTAGTGGGTGGTGGCAAGTGGTACTACTAGTCTGGGTAAAAGGGGCACAGCTGGAGAACCTGTGCCAGCCTTCCCCAGGAGTGTCTGTGGTTGTAGAAACTCTTCTCAAAGGGTGTGTGTGTGTGTCAGCTACTTGGGCAGGGACACGAAGCACTGGTTGGATTAGGTGGAGGTTTTAGCTTGCCCACTAGGCTGAGGTCTGGACCCTATAGCTGTGCCAGTGGGGAGTCTTATTGGGGACCTGGAGAGCAAGGGAGCGACCAGCCCCGGACTGACTGTGATCTCTGTGTGCACTTATTTGTTATCCTTTCCTCCTATATGAGACGCCCCTCACTAGTGTTAGTGGTGAGGATTGAGGCTCCTTGATTGCTGGGCCAGGGCATGAGCGTCACAATTGTATAATACAGATGTCAGCTATAATAGCATAGAATGTAATTTCTGGTGTACTGCATGTCTTGTGTAATGTCTTGTATACGTTTTGTATAATCTCTGTATGTGGAGCTTTTCTCCCTGGGCCTCCACTGAAAATGGGTCTTATCCCAGTTGGACTATCCTTGTAAACAAATGTAAAATAAATAAACGTGGAGCTGCTAATCAGATCCTGGTTGATCTAAAATTGAGGTTATCATTGTTAAGATGCATGTTATTGCCTGTGCTTCTACTTACATGTGAAAACTACTTGCATACTTTTCAGAAATATTTAACTTTTAGCCTTTAAGAAAACATTTTCTGTCTTTTAATGCCTTATCTGTTTGCTTCCATGGAAAAGTAAAAGAAAAAAGTATTCCTCTGCTGCAGCCTGAAAGACGAGCTGAAACATTTATTGCTAAAATAAAACTTGATCATATTCAGTATTCTCATATTTACTTCCACTTTACAGCTGGTATTAGATTAAGCCTAGGGTCTTAATCCTGAAATTCACCTATGAAAAAGCAGGAGAAAACATCAGCTCTACATGTTATAATCTGTGTACTTTTACACACCCCATCTCCTGCCTCAACAACCCAAGATTACAGCTTATTAACTTAAACATGCTTTTGTGTAGTTTTTCTTTTGTTTTAGCACTGTAATGCCCAATTTTAATACCAAAAAAGAAGAGGAAGAGAAAAGGCACTGGTTTGCTTTAATAACAAGAACAACTAATAGTACTTTACTAAAATGTGCAGCTTATATTGTGAAAAGTTTCATAGAAATACTGTTAAGAAAAGGGATTTTTCCTTCCTCCTCCCTTCCCCTCAGAGTACTTCCAGACATTGACATGAAGTGAGGCAAATGCCTTTCATTTCTTCACAAGTTTAACAAAATCAGCAAGTCTATTTTTTCCACTTATTTTTATATAGTTGTACTTCACAAATGCAATTCCTGCTTCACAGTCTCACATTTATTCATTCATTTTCATTTTGCTGGTCTTCCTGTTTATCACTGTCTCCCATCTTCAGATTCCATTTCAATTTCATGGTGCTCCTGATTCTTCTAATCAGCTCTTGCTTCTTTTGGAACAGTGGAAAAGGTTTCACTTGGAACATCTCTCCATGTGTTTTATTATCAGAAGAATGAGAAGCAGAGTCCCCTTTTGCTTGATGGCACATTTTGGACAAATTTTTGCATTTCCTCCTTAGCTTGTTCTGCATTAAAAATTACTTTGATCCTACAGGAAATCTGTTCTGAAGACCACTAGATACAGCAGCTTGAATCTCACACCTACTTCTGTCTGTTCCCTGATTACTAGAATAAATGTTTCTCTCTTGCCTGGTGTATAGTAAGTAATCATTTTCCACAAACACACACTCCAACTTTTAATAATATGCCCCTTTGCCACTGTTTTGTCAGGATCAACACATTCTGCTGGTAGGTTTGCATCTTTACTAAAGGTCTTGGCTGCTTTTCTTATGGCCATATTTGGAGCACACACATGGTGTGCACTTTCAATTAACCCATACCTGCTGTGGGGGATACCTGTCCAATTGCTTATTTGTGCCTTCATAAGATTAACACAGTCTGTTCCTTCTAGTTTCTCTGGTACAGCAGAAAATGTACATGCTCTGTCCTCAGTCTACCATTTTAGGAACATCACTTCTTTTGCAGTCTCGTACTCAGCAAGCTTTTTCTTCATTTTGCCCTCTGACTTTTGAAGTTTTATCAGCTTATATAAATATCTGATCTGATGTTGTTTTTCATTCGTCCTTAACTTGTGGGTTTGGATTTGATACTGTGTTCTGACCCTGCCATTATTCTAGCTCATGGCCACCAAGAAACTCTCAAGTTCCTTCCCTACCTATAATACACCACCCCAACATTCCTCAGATCTCATTTGCTGCTTTAGTGTTCAGATGTCGTCTCCTTCAGATTTCTAGTTTGTGAAAGGTAAGTTTTTTTTCCCCTAAGTTTAACAAATTACTGTTTCTTCAGTGTTGATCTGAAGTTGTTTATAGACTTTTCTCCTTTAGTTGTAGGAAAAAAATCTTTCCTTTACCTTTTTCTCTTTTATCAGCCATTTTTCATCCGTTATTGTGACAGTTTATTTTACAGCTTTATTTTTCCATTTAGGTGTCAGTATTTTATTGGTATCAATATTTCCTTTATATATACACGATTTATTGTAGTTCTTTAAATTTCATTGCTACAACCTTAGCTTATATTGTTTAGGACTGCAGTTTTTATCACAAGTTTCTGCTGACAGGAGAGAATAAACTGCTGTTAAAGGCTTTACACCTATCTTTTTTTTCCCCAAAGCCATTGGTGGGGCTCAAACCCCCCTCCCCAATACAAAATGTAAAAATCTGTCAAAAGGTCTAATTTCTCAGCTTCTCTAGTCCCCTGCATCTTCAGAACTGAAAAGAAAGAAGAACAACTGCATCTGAAGCTATGTTGGATCTGATTCCAAACACGAACAGTCACTAGTAACCAAAAAATCAGCAAACCTTGAATCCTGGTATCCACACAAAATGTACTTTATTATAAAAACTGGACCAAAACAAGAATAAAATCAATCCTTGACACAGGCACTAAGCGCTTTCACCCTTTCGTCCTAGGGCATCATCAGAGTACAGAATAAAGCAGATCATCATCCCTTAAATACTAAAGTCTTAATTATTTAATTATACAATTTTCTAATCAAAACATTTATCTCCACAATTAGTGAACCAGAGAAGGAAGTTAATACCTGGCCTGAACTTAAGATAATATATCCATTGTCATAAACTCAATTAGTGATATATATGAATACTAATAATAACACCACAAGTAATGAGAATAATAATAGAATTAAATGAAAAATGAAAAAATAATAAAATAAATAAAAACTGCAAAATAACAATCAAAATAAGAGTTAAGATGGCAGTTAATTTCATCATAGCTAAAAAACCCCGCAGTTCCAAAAAAAGAATTATGTATATGTCAAGCCGTATGAATAAATACGATTACTTATTACTGATCTGTAATGTTGTATTAACGTTGTAAAATGAATAACATAATTAATTAAATATTCATATATATCACTAATTGAGTTTATGACAATGGCTATGTTGGATCTGATCATCATTGGATCTGACCACACAGTGTTTCAGAAATTGAACAAAAGAAGAAATTAATATGGAAAGGTTTAGTGCTAACTACCTTTTTCTCAGAACATTGCTGGAGTTGATATTCAAGGACCCTTATAGGTTCATAGGTAGGTACTAGACTGTCGGCCCAAGGGCCTAAGTAAGCCTAGACAACAAAATTCCCTGGCTTATGCCAACCCAGGAAAGTTAATTTCCTCTGCCCCTGTCGAGCAGAGCCACAGACGTGATCCCCTTAGTGTATTTCCCATTTCCTATCCACTCATCAAGATTTTTCTTGAGTGTTAATTATTTTTATTTTATTTTACATTTGTTTACTGGGATAGTCCGACTGGACACAGGTCCATTTACAGCGAACGCCCAGGGAGAAAAGCTCCATACATTTTAAGTCCAGTTTACAATAAATTCACACATCAAATGTTCAGACATAGATTATGTACAGTTCACAATAAAGTTCAGCAGATTGAAATAATTGTTATACAGTGTCAAACAGAAAGACAATATAGTATATATATATATCAGACAGTGAGAATAGAAATCCTGGTTGCAAGTCATATGTTTAAATGTTATGTGATGCATGGGCGTATCCATTTATTCATAAGATGGACTTTTAGAGAGCTTTTAAACGTATTGGCCGATGTAGTAGAGGTAAAGGTAGGGGGAAGGTTATTCCAGTTTCTTGCTATGCTGTGGGAGAAGAGAATAGGGCTTGTCCTGCGGAGCTGTTGGCTTTAGAGATAGACAGTAGTGTTTTTTCTGAAGAGCATAGGGGACGATTTAATGTGTGCTTGGTTAATAACTAAGAGATGGGGGTTTTGAGGGGATCGTTCAAAATATTGTAGGCAATTGTTAGTTGATGATAGTTGAGTAGTTGGGGTTGATGTTCATCATGTTACACTGCTGCAGTCATTACACTTTGGTTATCCTGCCGTCAGGCGGTCCCTCAGTCGGCCAGAGTTCCAAAGTCTTGGTCCGGCGTTGGTTGCTGTCGCTTCTTCCCTGACGTCAGTGCGCCAGGGGTATATAAGATGCAGCCGACGCCATTTTCTCCAGTCTTTCTTGCTGTGCGGTGCCCGAAGCAAAAGCAGTTCGCAAGTGCCGGTCGGCCGACTCCTGAGATTTTCATTCCGAATCCAGAACCAAAGTCTTCTACAAAGCTAGGTACCCCGTTTGGGAAAATTTTTCTTGCCTCAGACCAATGTCCGTAAAAGTTAATAATTGTATTTCTTTGGGAAGCAAATACCTCATAAGGATTTCCATTCTTATTGTATCCCACGCCTAGGACCAGACCACGATGTCACAGGTTGTCGGTTTTGCGCTAGGTTTAACAAGCGCACTATTAAACTTCAGTTTGATTTTGCCTGACATTATTTTGGCAGAAAATTCAATTACACCATGCCGTCGGAACAACCAACGACCGGGATACACAAAAAGTGCAAAGACAAGGACAGGCATCCGAGGCCCAAAACTGATGACAAAGCCTCTTCTAGGCCAGTCTCCAGTTTTCAGCGAGGCACCTTCGCAGCCCCTGATGACCGCTTCTTTGAAACCACAGGCTGCCTCTGATCCCACGTGGAGATGGCTGGGCCTTCGGACACACCAGATTTATGGCCTACCGACACTATCCCTTCAGAGGGATCCGGAGAAGCTGAACAACCCTCAGCTTCAGAGGGTGTTTTCAGACCTACTCAGCTAACCATTAAATCTTCTGCTAAGTCTAAAACCCCTTTAAAAACAAAGAAACAACTTCAACATTCACCAGGACAGGCCTCCATGCCTAAGAAACAGATGCTCAAAATGGCCGAAGACTTAATTACTCTGATCAGGGGGTCCCCCCTCCTCCTGATAAAAGGCCTAGACAGATTCATCCTCAGACCAAGAATACTCTACCCCTTATGAGGATTCTGATGCTAAGGAATCAATTCCTTCAGCCTCTCCACCAGAGGACTACTCCTTTAGGGAAACCTTACATACCATGAGGGAGCATTTCCATTGGGAGGGTCAGGATTATTCAGAATCCAAGAAAAGGCTCAGAGATTTTCTTTTATTACCTCAACACAGACCCCTTGCTATACCGCCAGTGTTAGATATTGTAGATGATGTGTATTCTGAATCCAGTTTAAATCCTGATTCTTTACCTTCTGCTCCAGTTAAGCCAGACAGATACTACAGAGTCCCTGACTCTCACAAATTTCTTTATAAAGGCCCTGTTGCTGACCCTGAAACTATTTCCCAGGTTCCCAAAGGGGTAAAGGCCTCTACAGCAAAAAATCCAGTTCCCTCTGACAGAGATTCCAGAGCATTAGACAGATGAGGGAAGAAAGTATATACATCTACAACTTTAGCAATGAGGGCCTTAAATTGCCAGTTTCACACGCTTAAATATCAGCAATATTTGATGTCTCAGTTGAAACAAAAAATGCTTCAAAATTCAGATCTTCCTAACTATAAGGAAATGCAGGATTTATTGCATGCAGCTGAACAAGTGGGAAAACATGCTTTGCAATGTGGTTTTGATTCATTAGAGGCCTCCTGTAGAGCAGCGGTTACAGGGTCTGTCATTCGAAGACATGCTTGGTTAAAAGAGCAGACTTTACCAGATCATGTTAAAGCAAAATTATTGGATGCACCTTTGCAGCAGGATGTTTTATTTGGAGTTAAGGCAGAAGAGGTATTAAAGAAAATGGAGGATAAGGCAAAATCTATGCAAACGGTGAAGGATTTCTTACAGGTTCAGCCTCCTCGATTTAGCAGAAATTGGCCAACAAAAAATCGTCCCTTTCCAGTTACAGACAGACCTCAAGGGGCAGATACAGACGTCCAAGAGGCAGAGGTCAGCCACAAGATTCTTACAGGCCTCGGCAATGGGGTGCTTCAACCCAGAAAGAAGGGGAAGACAGGCCTCAACCTTATAAAAAACAGTCCCAATGACTTCCCACTACAGCTGCCAAGCACTTCTCTCTTGGCAACCCCCCTTGGAGGGAAAACTAGCGCTTTTCTTTCACAATTGGCATATGATCACCAAAGACAAATGGGTTCTCAATATTGTATCTCAGGGTTACAGGTTCCACTTTCGCACTCTGCCAAGGTTAAAAGGAATGCCAAATCTGCCACCAAATCAATGGGCAGAGGCTCAAAGACAAATTACAGCACTCATGGGCATGAGAGCTATTCAAAAGGTACCAACACAGGAGCAAGGACAAGAATTTTACTCAAGACTCTTTCTGGTTCCAAGAAAGGACAAAGCCTGGAGGCCCATTCTGGATCTTTCTTCTCTAAATACTTACCTGGATGTTCCAAAATTCAATGTTGGCACTGCAGCAGCTTCTTCTCATGCCGGGCAAGAAAGCTTGGCTCGTAACTTTGGATCTCAAGGAAGCATACCTGCATGTCCCTATCAGACAAAATTGCAGAAGATACCTCAGATTCTTAGCTGGTTCAATGCATTACCAATTTTCTGCACTGCCCTTTGGCTTATCTACTGCACCCAGGGTCTTTACAAAATGCCTAGCAGCAGTAATTGCATTTTGCAGACAAAAAGGAATTCAAATTTACCCATACTTGAACAACTGCCTTATTCAAGTAGGGAGCAAAAACATTCTTCTAAAGCATCTGGCATTTTAAAAGATTGCTAATTTGACTAGGGTACACAGTAAACGAAAAGAAGTTAAAACTAGTGCCCTCACAAGAGATAATATTCCTGGGTGTCAGCTTAAATGCAACTGCCCAGATGGCTTATCTAATGCCAGACAAGCAAGGACAACTGACTCAATATTTCCGATTGATGGCAACAAAAACCCAACTCCCTGCAAAAAAAAGTCTGCAGGCCTTGGGGTACATGGCATCTTGCATACTTCTAATTCCATATGCCAGACTGCATATGAGGAAACTACAATAGTACCTAAAGAGTGTCTGGTCTCAACACTGTCACAGTTTGGAAACAGTTATACCACTTATTCTTTGCCTTCAACAGGAGTTTCGATGGTGGGCTCAAGCCTGTCACCTCAACAAGGGGCAGCCTTTCACTCAACCCACAGCCAGGCAAACACTGACAACAGATTCTTCAGATTATGCCTGGGGAGCAAACATGGCAGGAAAATGTATTCAGGGCAAGTGGCCCACAGAACAAAGGCATCTTCACATCAGTCAAAAAGAGATGCTAGCTGTACAAAATGCCCTTATAGCGTTCAAGGACCTTCTGCATCCAGGACAACTACTACTAAAGACAGACAACACCACAGTTATGTGGTACATAAACAAGTAAGGGGGCACTCATTCATATCCCCTCTGCAGACAAGTCATGACCTTGTGGAACACAGCTCTAACCTATCAAGTTAATCTGCAAGCACAATTCCTGCCAGGAATTGAAAAACACTCTGGCAGACGACTTAAGCAGGAACATCATGGATCCGCATGAGTGGAAATTACATCCACAAATATTCAGAATGATAACACAAAAATGGTGGAGCCTGGACATAGATCTGTTTGCATCCCCAATTAATTGCCAGCTACAGAAATTCTGCACAAGGACTTACCACCCACAAGCATGGAAAGTGGATGCCCTCTCATTCAGCTGGAAAAACCTACAAGTATATGCTTTTCCACCACTACCTCTCCTTTCAAAGGTACTCCTAAAAGCCAGACAAGAAAAGCCAAAGATGATCCTGATTGCCCCAGACTGGCCACGCCAGCACTGGTACCCAATCTTAAAGAACTTAGCACAAGGTCGACCATGGATTTTGCCTCAAATCCCTCATCTTCTGACTCAGCAAAACAATCAGATACTTCACAGCCAGCTCAAGACTTTAAACCTGGCTGCATGGCAGATTCCTTAGTCAAGCAAGCAATGCCTCTCTCCAAAGCTGTTATGGATGTCATTCTGGAGGCCAGAAGGCCTAGCACTAGGAAAGCCTATTTGGATAAATGGAAGAGATTCTGTGCCTGGATCCAGGCTCACAGCCTTGACCCTCTTGTCCCAAATATTCCTCAGATACTACAATACTTAACTGAGATGCTGGACAAAGGCCTCTCCTTTTCATCCATTAAGATCCACGCCTCTGCCATCTCTGCTCATTACAACACAGACCCACCATTTTTTTCTAATCCTTTGCTAAAACAGTACCTCAGAGGGGCTAAAAACATAAGACTGCCCCGTAGAGCACCAACTCCAACTTGGGACCTCAACTTCGTCTTGGAAAAATTAACTTTTACCTCCTTTTGAGCCAGCTAACTCAGCAGACTTAAAATATGTCTCTTGGAAAACCGCTCTGCCCCTGGCAATAACCTCAGCACGAAGAGTTTCAGATTTACAGGCACTAATAGCAGTGGAACCTTTCATCATTTTCCACCAAGACAGGGTGTCTTTAAGAACAAACCCTACTTTTATGCCAAAGGTGGTATCAAGTGTGGCTCTAAACCAAACTATTCACTTGCCAACTTTTTATCCAAATCCACAGAATAAAGAGGAGAGACTTCTGCATTACTTGGACATACACGGGCAGTTACGCTTCTACTTGGACAAAACGAAAGCTTTCAGGAAAACTGAGCAATTGTTTGTAGCATATGCTGCAGGAGCACAGGGAAAAGCCATTTCAAAACAGACCATTTCAAAATGGATAGGGCACTGTATACATTTCTGCTATACACACCATGGGAAAGCAGTACATAACAGCATTAGGTCTCATTCCACCAGGTCAACAGCCACTTCAACTGCCTACCTCAGAGGAGTACCTACCAAGGGCGTTTTGGAAGCAGCAACTTGGAGTTCTGTACATACCTTCACCAAGCATTATCATCTGCCTCTTTACTTTAAATCCAGAGCTGGCTTTGCCACTGCAGTGCTGCATGGCCTTATAGCCACCCCTAATGCCTTATAGAACCAGCCACCCAACCTCAGCTTTGGGATTCTACCCAAGTGTAATGACCGCAGCAGTGTAACACGATGAACATAGTACAATTTTGTACCTACCATAAATGTAGATGTTCGAGTGTATACACTGCTGAAGTCTAGGTTACCCTCCCTCCTTCCCCTCTTCCTTGCTGGTACTTACCTAGGCCTTCTACCCTTTACTACCTATGGTGAGTATTTGCTGGTAACTGAAAGTTTTTGATTGCTTTTCTTATGTTTTATTAGCAATTTACATTGCCTACCTTTTTGGGGGCACCTGACATCTGGGGGAAGAAAAACTGAAGAAAATGGCGTCTGCTGCATCTTATATACCCCTGGCGCACTGACGTCAGGGAAGAAGCGACAGCAACCAATGCCGGACCAAGACTTTGGAACTCTGGCCGACTGAGGGGGACCGCCTGATGGCAGGATAACCCAAGTGTAATGACTGCAGCAGTGTATACACTCGAACATCTACATTTATGGTAGGTACAAAACTGTACTTTCTAGCCATTGCAGTTTGCGCAGTGCATGACAGTGGTGTGATTTGTAGTTGGATTTAGAAGCAAATCTGGCAATTTTATTGTAGCATGACTGAAGTTATTCAAGGTCCTGTTTTCTTATGTGGGTAAGGATCGGAGCAGCATACATTAGAGTAGATAGGTGTGTTTGGGCAAGTGTCACATGTGCTTGGTCAGCTAGGAATTTTTTGTGTCTATATAGTGTCCCCAATTTTTTGTGGACTTTTTTTATGGTTTGTGCTATATGCACATCAAACAGTTTGTTGTCTATTACCATGCCAAGGAGTTTGGTATGGTTTGTGGGTGAGATGTTGGTACTGTTTTTGGCAGTGATTGTAAAAGGTTGGTTGATGGATTTAGATTTGTTAGGGGAGAAAATGAGTAGTTTGGTTTTGTTGGGATTAAGGATTAGTTGAATCTGGGTAATCCAGTTTTCTACTGAGGTGAAGGAGTCTTGAGTAAGTTTTTGAGGGGTTGTGAGTGATGGTGCAGAGCAGATGAAAGTGGAGTAATCTGCGTACTGTATGAGTGAGGCATTTTAGGTGGAGGTATGGAGGCTGTTAGTGAAAATGGAAATAAGGAGTGGTCCTAATATTGAACCCTGTGGGACTCCTATGGTTGTAGGGAGTAGTGATGATGGTGTATTCTGCCACTGAACAGACTGCTGTCTGTCTGTTAAATAGCATTTAAACCATGTTATAGTGGAAGGGGCAAAGCATAGGGAGGACATGGAATCCAGTAGCATGGTATTTAACACCATGTCAAAAGCCTTGGATAAGTCTAGAAATATTGCTGATATGAAATTGTTGTTTCTGCCTAGGTTCAATATGTTTGTAAAGGTCAGAAGAGCGGTAGTAGTGCTATGGTGTTGTCGGAAGCCTTGTTGAGTGGGTGACAGGAGGTTGTTAGAGTTTAGAAAGTGCACAACTTGGGAGTGTATACACCTTTCAAGTATTTTGGATAAGGGGGGGTAGGATGGGCTATTGGTCGGTAGTTGGAGAAATCATAAGAGTTTCCTCCTTTGTGAAGAGGGATACTGTTAGATACTTTCCATAGTTTAGAGATGTAGGTTTCCTGTATGGAGTGGTTATGAGAGGAAATTGGCTGCCATTTTTACGAAGTCAACAGGTTGTCTACAACAAGGGTAGTGGGTTTGAGAGTTTGTAGGAGTTTTCTAATTGCAGTGGTGGGGACAGGTGAGTGTGAGAAAGGGGGTATTAAGGGGCTTGTTAGGTGGGTCTGGGTGGTAGGTTTTGGAGATCTGAGAGGACAGTGATAGAATTGTTTGAGTGAAATGTTGGTTAAATTGGGATGCAATGTTTGTAGTGTTGTTATTGATAGTGGGAGTTGGAGTGGATGTTTTTCCAGGTTTGAGTAGGGAGTTGATGGAATTCCAGAATTTTTGTGGGTCTCTTGTATGCTTGGTTTGGCTGGTGAGGAATTAGTTTTGTTTATCTAGTATGGTTTGTCTTTTTGCTTGGTTTCTTAGTTTTTGGTAGTTTTGTTTGGTTAGGTTGGTGTTGTCTTTTTTCCAGGCTCTCCATGCTCTATATCTGGCTTTTAGTAGGGCCCTTGTGTCCCTGCTTAGCCATGGAGCATAGTTTGACTTGACTCTGATCTTTCTAATGGGTACAGCTGAGTTGAGGATGCTGATGAAAGTGTTATTGAAGTAGTCTACGGCTTGATCCAAGTCTAGTGTTAGTAGTGGGTTCCAATTGCAACGTTTTAGGATGTGGTTTAGTTCCTGTGTATTTAGTTTTCTTTTATCTGTGACTTGTCTAAAGATAATAGGGTTGGTTATGATAGAGTGTTTTCGTGAGAGGAATGTAGGGAGGTGGTCACACAGGATGTCTGGTAGACATCCAGTGTGATAGTAATGTTTTGGGTAGTTCCCTAGTGTCCAGTCTAAGATTGATTGCTTGTGTGATCTTTTGTCTACTCTAGTAGGTTCTTGAATGAGCTGGGGAAAGCCATAGAGATTAATATGGTTGGTGGGGTTGTTGGAGTTACAGGCTAACCAGTTTCTGTTTGTCACCTAAGAGAATGTTTTCATTGGGAAGTTTGACTGAGATCCATTGTAATAATTCTTCTATGGTGGGAGAGTTGTTGCTTGGGAGGATGTAACAGCAGATAATGTTGATTTTCTTGGTGTTTGTAGCTAGAGTTGAGATTAGTTTCTGCGTTATGAAATGCTGGGGGTGGGATTTCTAGGGTTTTACTGTGAGTGTGTTTTTAGATTATGGCTACTCCTCCTCCCTTTTTGTTTGCCCTGTCCTGCCTTATAATGTTATATCCTGGTGGAAGAATTTCTTAGTTTTGGATGTTGGGTTTTAGACCGGTTTTGGTGACAGTTAGTATATCTGGGGAGTAGTGGGTTATGAAGGCTTGGATATCATGAAGTTTGTCAGACTTCTGGTATTTATGTTGATGATTAGTAGGTCTGACTTTTGTTTGGGTGGGAGTAGGGGTTGCTTGACCCTAGATTTGGGTGGATATCTCCTGATATGAGCAGTTTTCTTGTGATCAGTAATGTGTTGTATACTTTATGTTGTTTTTATGTGGTATTTAACTGATATTTTAGAGGTATGTGTTGTTGTTAGTTGTGTTTTGTAGTTGTATAACATTAAAGATGTCCTGAAATAGTGTAGCTGTAATGGGGAAATGTGTGTGAGTGTTTGGTATAGTGTATGCCTGTATTGCATGGTGATTTGTATTATGTAGTGAGGTGATAGGAGGAGTGGATGTGAAATATGTTGGTTATCAGGGCTAGTAGTAGGCCTCCTAAGGTGGTTCATTTTGTTGTACCTAGTATTGTAGGAAGATATGAGAGGAGGAGGTAGGTGTAAGTAAGGGTGGGTGTGTTTGGTAATTGGTATGAAAGTGCGTGGGAGAGGAGATTGGCTGTTTTTGGTTGTGGGTGTGGTTTGGGTAAAATAAATGTAGAGGTGCTGGGGGTGGGTGGGATTTGGGGGTAGGGTAGGAGAGCGGAGTGAGCCCAAAGGAGTCTATCAGTGTATTCAGTGAGATTGTGAACTGGATAAATTTCCCAGGTAAGTAGTACCCTTTACCTTTTAATTTTCATTTGGGGACACTATTAATTGTGCCACAACCCTACCCGTGTTCTGGGATAGATTCCACTTACAGGTATTGCAAAGGGAAGTTAAATAGTTACTTTTGTTAGAGAGGTTGGTTCTTATTGTATACAATTGAATACTGGAGCTTAAATCTGCTCATTATGAATGAGTAATGAGATTTTAAGCTCTATGTTTTGCTGCCACCTAGTGACGTAGAGGAGGAATATTCATTAAAATTACTAGCGTACGTTGTTTTTAAAAAACTAAAGAAAAAATAAGTTGGGAGTGGGGGGGGGGACAGCCTCGGGGTAATTCCGCCAGTGTGCTGGTCCTGTTACAGACTTCTATGTCTAAAATATTTTAAAAAAATGATTAAGCAAACAAGCCATAGGCTGTAAACTACAATGTGTGTTTGAAGGATGTGTCCTTGTTGTCCAG
This sequence comes from Protopterus annectens, assembly GCF_019279795.1. Taxonomy (NCBI): domain Eukaryota; kingdom Metazoa; phylum Chordata; order Ceratodontiformes; family Protopteridae; genus Protopterus; species Protopterus annectens. Next base: position 141,702,634 of record NC_056740.1, read on the forward strand.
TACTTTGGGAGGCTTGTTTGGCTACTCAGTACTTATTTTGTAGAGTTTCCAGGTGGGGGAACAGCTCAAATAAGAAAAAAACTAGCTTTCAGGACTGTGTGTTTGAAGGATGCTTCCTTGTTGTCCAGTACTTTGGCAGGCTTGTTTGGCTACTCAGTACTTATTTGTAGAGTTTCCAGGTGGGGGAACAGCTCAAATAAAAAAAAAAAAAACAAGCTTTCAGGACTGTGTGTTTGAAGGATGCGTCCTTGTTGTCCAGTACTTTGGGAGGCTTGTTTGGCTACTCAGTACTTATTTGTAGAGTTTCCAGGTGGGGGAACAGCTCAGATAAAAAAAACAAGCTTTCAGGGAGCAGCACACCACACGGAATGACTGAGGTGATGCCTTGGTTAGGGAAAATAGGAGGTTAATGAGGAACTTTGCTTGACATAGATGGGTAGCTTGTATGGAAAGTCTCTGGGATAGGAATCTATCCCTCCAGCATGTCCTGTTTATTGTGGTGACAAGGTTTAGGTCCCTAGAGCTTCAAAAGGTCCAGGTATTCAAATTTTTGGCTTAATCTTCACTGTAAAAAAAAAAAAAAAGTTCAGATCCAGCATCTCTAAGATTTTATTTATTTATTTATTTTCATTTGTTTGCTAGGTGTGTCCACTGGGCCAAAATGAGCCCATTTTCAGTGGAAGCCTGGGGAGAAAAGGTCCAAGTAGACATAAGAACAATATACAGTGTATTGACATAAGTAACATACAGTAAATTGACATAAGTACTACATACAGTTTACATTAAAAGTTTGAGTAAAGCAACACTATTAGTTACAGCAAGCCAAAAATGTTTACATGTGCAATTAAGTAGTTTTGTAACTATATAATATTACATAAAACACAAATACAGAAGAAGAGAGATGACTGCGTACATTGTAGAGGGCAGTGCACAGTAAAATAGTAATGACAAATTATAGAATACCATGGATGAGACAAGTTATAAGAGATGGAAGAAAGTGTGTTGATGGTATGAAAGATGGATAAATGTATGAGAGAGAGGAACAGATAGGTGTTAGGTTATATGGGGTGTGGAGCAGGAGCATTGCCATTGGACAGTTAGATGAAGGGCGTCTTTCAAGGACCTACCATCTTTAGGGGCTCTGAGTGATAACGAGAGTGGGTTCCAGAGCTTGGCAATGGAGAAAGAGTAGAGTGCTTGGCCAGCAGGGAGTGTGTGTTTTTGGACAAGTAGCAGGGTTTCATTTGTTGATCTGAGGGGTCTGTTTGGGTGGTATTGAGTTAGAATGGAGGCAAGGGATGGACAGTTGAGAGGTTTGTGGATAATTTTGTGAGCAGTAGTGAGTTGTTTGTGAACAAGGTATTGTGGTAGTTCAAGCAGTGAATGAAGTGAGGAACAGTGGTGGGAGGAGTAGGTGGCACTAGTTGCAAATCTGGTGATTTTTGTTATAACAGGTTTCCATTTTGGTTTTTAGGGATATGTGAATGTTGGTGAGAATGGGGCACCATATAGTACGGATGGTAATAGTAAGGTAGAGGCCAAGGTTTGTTTGGTAGTGGGGGGGTAAGGAAGTGTTTGCCTGTAGAGGCTTCCTAGCTTTTGGTGTTTTTTTTTAATGTATCATGGATGTGCTGGTCAAAGGTTAGGCTTTCATCAGTGGTGACACCTAACAGTTTAGTATGTGACACGACTTCTAAGACGGTTTTGTTTAGAGAGTGGATTTTAAAGTCTGATTTGTTTATAATGATGGATGTTAAGTTGTCAATCTCGCCTTCATTCTTGCTTGATGGGTTCGGAGCCGATCCTCGGCTCCGACTCGGCACTTGCTTTAGCTCGAGAACTCCTTTTACCAGCTCGAGGCAGCCCCATATCCCATGATGCAAGGCAGTAAGTACCCAGATCTCGTTTGCCGCTTCGCTTGGGAGGTCTTCTTTTTACCAGCTCCTGGTAAGTTGTTCACTTTTGTGATATTTAAGCCCCTTTTTTAGTCTAAAACTCTTTTATTGATAGTTTAAAGTTATTTTTCTACCTTTTCTGACAGAAATTCCCTGTCTCCTTAATTTTTTGTTAGTCAATTTTTTCCCTATCCCATCCCCCCCCTGTTAGGGTGTGTGTGTTGTTTTTTTATAGAATACCTCTTGGTATTTTGTTTAAGTTAATTTTGACTGGTGTGTGTGTGTGTGTTGTGTTTTTCGGCACCATGTCAAAGGAGAGGGTCTCAGGTTTTAAGAAGTGTGACTCGTGCTGTCAGAAGATGTCTCTGACAGACGGTCACACTTCTTGCCTGTATTGTCTGGGCCCTCTTCACCTGCAGGACTCCTGTGCTATTTGTCACTCCTTCAGCCAGAGAGTCCTGCAGGAGAGAAACAAGTTGATTCTTAGGGGCCTTCTTAAGCCGGAGGGCTCTCCGGCTAAGTCGGCTCCACCAAAATCAACAAAATCTGCCAAGGCCCAGGCTTCTGTATCTAAGCCTGCGGCCTCGGCTCCGACTCGTACTGAGTCGAGATCGGCTCCGGCTGGAGCCGATTCTGGCTTGACAAAGCTTTCGGCACCGATGGCTATCGGTGCCGAATCTGTGTCCACTTCGATGTCGGCTCCGATCGGTTCCGGCACCCATGTGGCACAGGCATCGGTGTCGGGTCCGGTCGGCTCCGTCAACGTTTCTTTGGTAGCTGTATCGGCTCCGCTGGAGCCGATGCATCAAGGCTTCCTGTCGGCTCCGAGAAGTCGGCTCCGACAGGATCTATAGTATCGGCTCCGATGGCTCATTCCAGGAAGAGGTCGAGGTCTCCTTCCTTGGAGCCGATACTTTCGGCTCGGCTTCACCTCTTCTATCGAACGGAGCCATCGGAGCCGATCTTCAAGGTCATCCAGGTTGTCAGATCATGACCTAGAGAGAGTGGTCAGTAGATTACTCAAGTCACAGGTACTGGCCCAAATGTTACACAGTCCGTCTCAGCAGACGACTGTTGGTCCACACCCCGTTACAGTTCCTCCTTCAACTCTACCCCAGAGTTTGGAGTTGGAGTCTTCGGGCATGGTTACTGCTATGGCTGGAGGACGGATACCCCCTTCTGTTCCTTCAACCTCGACTCTTATCTCCTCTTCGAGACCTTCCTTAGAGGGATTCGGTGGTCGGGCTTCCATGGTCTCCTCCGAGGGGGTGAGTGGCATCGGACCCTTGTCCGAACCCGCTCTTCCCCTTGGAGCCTCGGCCTTGGTGAGCTCGGCTCCGACATCTGCCTCGAGACTTCCCTTCGGTGGTCCTTGAGTTCCTAGCTCTTGGAGTGGGTTCTCTCGGACCTGCCTGGGAAGGGAGCATTCGAGGTGATGAAGAGTGTACTGGCCACTGGTATCAGTCAGCAGTCTGTTCCCGTAGCTCCTCCCTCTATAGTACCTGTTGACATCTCTGCCACTTCTCTTGCTACAGGACCCAGAGATCCTCCGCCTCAGGTTTCCCCATTGGGAATTTCCCCTCTTCCGAGGATTCTCCTGATGTTTCGGGAGATCCTCCTAGGAAGAGGACTTGTAAGAGGAAGCATGTAGACTCCCCCGAGTCTGTCACTTCGGATACTGACTTTGATGAGTCAGAGGGATCCCCTAGATCCCCCTCTGAGGATGTCTCCTTCTCAGACATCCTAGAACTCCTTAAACAGAGGGGAAACTGGCCCACCAACAATCCCTCTGAGGATGAGTCAGTATACCTAGAGGCGTTTGGATCTCGGCCCTCCACCTCCTGGGTGTCTCCGCCTTTCGACCCCCTTATGCAGGTTATTGCACGAAAGGCGTGGGCAGCTCCTGACTCGGTAGAGCCAGTCCCTAGGAGGCCTTCTAAATTTATCACTGCCCCGAGTGACAAACAATTCCTTACCAAGGGTGTCCCCGCTGATGCTATGGTGGTGGCTGCGGCCACCAAAAAGGAACTTGCAGATCCTTCCGTGCCCATCCATCCTCCTAATAAGGACTCTAGGACCATGGATAGGTACGGTAAGCGGATGTTTTCCTCAGCGACCTTTGCTATGCGTTCGCTGAATTACCTATGTCACTTCACCAGACTCCAAAGGGATATCCTGAAGGAGCTGGGAGAGGTAGTTCAGGATCCTACAGCTGCAGGGGCTCAAGAAAAGATTGCTTCACAGCTAGGAACCCTCAATTCCGTTGTTAACTCCTCCATGCGGCTAATATCTTATGCTGCGGATGGAGCGAGTAGAGCCGCAGGCACAGGTGTGGCTCTTAGACGCCAAGCCTGGATGCGGCTATGTGATTTTTGGATCCCTTTAAGGCGTCCTTCACAAATTCTCCCTTTGATGGGTCAGCTTTGTTTGGCCCTCAGGTGAAGGAAACCTTGACCAGGTGCGAGCAGGACGGCAAGACTCTTTCTGCTGTTGGAGTCCGTTTTTCCACACCTTCTAGGCCTTATCCCAAAGGACAGAAGGGTGGGAAGATGTGGTTCCGTAAATCCCAAGGAGTCACGCCGGATTCACGTGGTCAGTTTACCCCTAGAGGCAGAGGGGGTAACAATAACAGACGCCGCTCTAGAGGCAGAGGGGGTCCGAAGAACCAGGGAAACAGGGAGCCTCTCTCTGACAAGCCCTTTCAGCATCCCTGAGGTGTTGCCCGGCTGTCCCTCCTTGGAGGCAGTCGGGGGAAGATTATCACTGTACCCAGAAGCCTGGCATTCCCTCACTCAAGACACATGGGTACAGTCGATCATATCCAAGGGTTACATAATTCCTTTCGAGGAAAGTCCTTTTCCCTCAAATTCCCTTCCAGATGTACCACCCGGTCTAAGGGACATTGCAGAGTTAGAAATCACAAAACTACTGCAAAAAAGAGCCATTCAGCCAGTTACAGTAGACCATTCAGAGCCCGGAATCTACTCAAGGTTCTTTTTGGTCCCCAAAAGACGGGAGACTGGAGACCAATATTGGATCTCAGCAGACTCAACAAGTCTGTCAGGAAGACAAGATTCCGAATGGTCACTCTTCAGTCAGTTCTGCCCTTCTTACAGAAGGACAACTGGATGTGCTCAATAGATCTTCAGGATGCGTACTATCACATCAAAATTCACAGACGCTCCAGGAGATTTCTCCGCTTTCAGCTGGGGTCCAGTCATTTCCAGTTCAGAGCCCTGCCCTTTGGTCTCACTACAGCCCCCAGAGTGTTCACCAAATGCATGGCAGTGGTCACGGCTCACCTGAGACGTCAAGGATTCCAGGTGTTTCCGTATCTCGACGACTGGCTCCTGTCAGCCACCACCAGGCATCAGCTTATGCAAGCCAGGGATTACACAATAGACCTTTGTTCTCATTTGGGCATCTCAATCAACTTCGAAAAGTCATCCTTATCGCCCTGCCAGTCTATTACCTTCATAGGCGCAAACTTAAACATTGTTCGGATGTCAGCTACCCTTACAGAACAAAGAGTTTCAGACATTCAGACTCATGTCAGAATCATTCTGGCCAGCAAGAAAATACAGGCCAGAATGGTTCTGAAGGTATTAGGTCTCATGGCTGCGGCCATTACACTTCTTCCCTGGCTCGATTCTACATGCCTTCTTCAGTGGATGCTGTTCACACAGTGGTCATACCAGCAACTTCCAATGCGTCACCAGATTCTGGTGACAAAAACATGCAAAGAACATCTTGCTTGGTGGATCACATCGTCTCAGGTTCACCAAGGCAGGTGCTTTGTACCTCCGTCCCCGATAGCCACTGTCACCACGGATGCCTCCCTGATCGGGTGGGGGGGTCATTATCAGGGCAGGATGGTTCATGGGACGTGGCAACCGTTCGAGTACCATCTGCACATAAATGTCCTGGAGATGAGAGCAGTGCTTTTAACGTTGCAAGCCCTCAACGACTTTCTTCCCGTAGGGACAATTGCAGTCCACACAGACAACATGTCTGTAGTTTGGTATATCAACAAACAGGGCGGAACCAAGTCCTACCCCTTGTGTCGAGAAGCGCTCAGACTTTGGCAATGGGCGATCTCCTCTCATCGGTTTCTGGTAGCAACGCATATCCCTGGGAAAACCAACATTATAGCGGACAGATTGAGCACAGCTATCCTCATGCCTCACGAGTGGTCTCTCAACAATCTATAGCGGAAGAGATTTTTCTGGAATGGGGTCGTCCATGTTGCGATCTTTTTGCTACTCCCCAAAACAGCAAATGTCCAGACTTCTTCAGCCTCTTCCCTCTATCAGGCCATCCCCCCAGAGACGCTCTGACCCAGGATTGGCCCCAGGGACTTCTTTATGCCTTCCCTCCATTTCCTCTGATCCCTCAGGTGATCCAGAAAGCTACCGTTTTGAGAGCCAAATTGATTCTCATTGCCCCTTACTGGCCTCGACAAGTTTGGTTCCCGTTCCTCCATCATCACCTTTTGGTGCAGCCGTGGCATCTGGACCCAGTGCCAGATCTACTGATTCACCAATCCGGTCAGCTGCACCGGTCAATCCCTTCTCTCAACCTCACAGCATGGTTGCTCCACTTCCTTCCTTAGCCAGGCTTCATTTGATCTCTAACCCAGTTAGAGACATCATAGTAGCTTCACTAAAATCCTCTACCAGGAGGATTTACACAAGCAAATGGAAACGTTTCTCTTACTGGGCTAAGGCCCAAAATATTGATCCTTTTACTGCCCCTGTTCAGGCAGTTCTGGACTTCTTAGCAGAGATTTTTCATGCGGGCTCCTCTTCTTCCACAGTCAGAGTTCAATTGGCTGCTATTTCTAATTTTCATGTCGGGATAGCAGATCATAATATTATGTCCCATAGGCTCTGCAGGGCCTTCTTGAAAGGAATTTTCCTACTAAAGCCTCCAATCAGGAATCCTCCTCCTCAGAGGGATCTAAATTTAGTGCTGACATCCTTGATTCTTCCCCTTCGAGCCAGCTGTTTCTTGTTCCCTCAAATATCTTTCTTGGAAAACTTTATTCCTAGTGGCTATTACATCTGCCAGGAGGGTGTCTGAACTTCATGCTCTTTCGGTTCGACCCCCCTATTTGATTTTTCACAAAGACAGAGTATCTTTGAGAACTAATCCATCCTTTTTACCTAAGGTCGCTTCAAAGAACAATCTGAATCAATCCATTGATCTCCTGTATTTTTCCTAACTATTCAGATAGAGCTGAACAAAAGCTACATTATCTTGACGTCCACCGTCAACTTAGATATTATTTGGACAGAACAAAAATTTAGAAAATCTGATCAACTTTTTGTTTCATATGCGGATAATAAAAATGGCCTTCCTGTTTCTAAAGTGACTTTGTCCAGATGGCTTTCTTCGGTCATCACTGAAATTTATACTCAGGGAAAACAGCTGTGCTCAAAACCCAAAGCTCATTCAACTAGGAGTTTAGCTACTTCTACAGCTTTTCAAGCTAGACTTCCTTTGGACACTATTTGTGCAGCGGCCACTTGGGCCACTCCTCACACTTTTGTTTCCCATTACAAATTGGACTTGGCCTCCAGGGACAGAGCCAGTTTTGGCTCTACAGTCCTCAAGAGTTTGTTCCATTGAGCCACCCAGGATAGAGGTGCTAGGACTTGGTCCCATCAAGCAAGAATGAAGGCGAGATTGACAACTTAACATTAAGAAGTTATGTACCTACCATAACGTTCCATGTTAGTTGTCTTCTCTGCCTTCTTTCTTGACCCTCCCTCCTTCCCCCTGGCCTGGACAGACCTTGTATAAGAAACTATTATGCTAAAGACCATTCAGACCTGGTCCTTTTCCATCTGTAAGTTTCTTCTTCCTTTGGGAAGTATTTTATGCTTGGTGTTATTGCCCTTTGTCAACAAACGAGATCTGGGTATTTACTGCCTTGCATCATGGGATATGGGGCTGCCTCGAGCTGGTAAAAGGAGTTCTCGAGCTAAAGCAAGTGCCGAGTTGGAGCCGAGGATCGGCTCCGAACCCATCAAGCAAGAAAGAAGGCGAGAGAAGACAACTAACATGGAACGTTATGGTAGGTACATAACTTCTTATTTTCTTAGGTGTGAAGAGAATAAATTTAGTTTTGTTTGGATTGAGTGCAAGATGGCTGTTGGTCATCCAGTTCTGAATGGAGGAGAATGCTTGATGAATGTGTGTAAGTAATTTGGGTATGATCTTGGAGGTGCAAATCATTGTTGAATCGTCTGCATATTTGTTGGGAACACAGGAGTGAAAGTCGTCAAAAATACTGAAAAGTAGAGGGCCTAATATAAGATCCCTGAAGGACTGCCGTGGGAGTTTCTAGGAATGGTGAGGTGGAATTAAGCCATCTAGTGGATTGTTTTCTATTGGACAGGTAGTTGGGAAAATCAGATTAGAGTTGGTAGGGACATGCCCAGACTGGAAAGCTTGGTGAGGAGAAGGGAGTGAGAGATGGTGTCGAATGCCTTGGATAGATCAAGGAAGAGGGAGGACACAAGTTTTCCTTCATTACGGGCTTTAACAGTATTTGTGAATGATAGGAGTGCAGTGTTAGTACCATGAGTGGGGCGGAAGCCATGTTGACAGGGAGGTATAAGATTATTGTTCAGAATGTATAGCTGGAGCTGAGAGTGTATGCATTTTTCTAAGATTTTAGAAATGGGGGATAATATAGCGATGGGATGGAAGTTATCAGTGTCAGAGCTATTACCACCATTATGTAGGGGATGAATGTATGCTTTTTTCCTGATGGGTATATATGATTCTTGAATTGATCTATTTAGTAGTATAGTGATGGGGTAGGATATGGCTGTAGTTGACAATTTAAGGTATTCTGGGGGTAGGTTGTCATGGGCGTTGCTGCCTGGTTTTAATTTAAGCAGGAGTTTGGTGATAGTAGAGATAGGGATTGGAGAGAGAGAAAGTTTGGAAGTGGGAGGGTTTGCTGGGTGGTCATGGTTGGGGGAGTGTACGTATGAGATGGTGGGGGTGGGAAGGAGGTAGATAGAGGTGATTTCTAAAGGTGTTTTTTTCAGGATGTGGACAGGGATTGCTTTTTGTACCAGGATTTAATAATGTGGAAATTGCTGTAGCTTAATGTAATTTTTTTTTTTTATCATTGATGACTAGACATTTTATTTATTGTGAAGCTGTCTGTACTGTTGGAGATTGGTGAGATTTGTAGTTTTCTGCCATTTTTTCCAGGCTTTGTCTCTAGTGACCATGCCCTGCTTGGTACTTTTAGATAGCCAGATAGTATGTTTTGATTTTACTCTTTTGCAACGGAGAGGAGCATGGCAATTTAGAACTTCTAGGAAGGTTGAATTAAAAAAATCAACTGTTCTAGTGAAAGGGTTTTTAGAATATTCCAGTTAATAGATTTTAGATGGTCATTAAAGATATTTTGGTTAAAATTAGTAAGTGCTCTCCATAATATGCAGTGATGTTGGTTGGGTAGATGGGAAGTTTTACGTAGGCTGGCTGATGGTTGCTGATATTGCAGGGAAGGGTGCCAGTTTCAAACTTGTTGGGGTGTGAAACTAGGATCCAGTCTATGATTGAGCTGACAATGTTGTTTTTTGCTGGTCTGGTTATATCTGTGATTAGTTTAAAGTTGTAGAGGTTGATACTAGTGGGTATTGAGCTATCTGGTTGATTGAGCCAGTTTATATTTATGTCACCAAGTATGATTGTTTAATTGTTGATTTTTGTGGAGATCCAAGCTAATATTTCCTCAAGAAGGGGAGTATTGCTCACTGGGGGTAGGTATATTGTTCTTATGCATATGCTTTTGCAGTCATTACGTTTTTAGAAAGGCGATTAGTATTTTGGCATTTGAGAATTGAGGAATAAGGGAAGAGTAGGGAATAATGGAGAGGCTGTGTGGGAAGGTCAGGGTGATGCCTCCTCCTTTTTTGTGGGTTATGTCTTCTCTAAGGCATGAATACCCTGGAGGAAGGAATTCAGAGTCCTTGATATATGGTTTTAGTCAGGTTTCGGTAGTGACAAGTATATCCTCTGGAGCCTTAATCCTCCTCCAGTCTGATAGTTCGACTCCTATCATTTTATTCTAACTTTATTTGGATCCAATAGACATAATTTTTATCTTCAGACAATAATTAAAATCTAAAGTCCCCTCTTTTCGGATCCCAAGTACTCCTCAGATCCAATAGGTCTGCTGTTACTTCTGCATTACATTCTAAGCCTTCAGAACCAACAGACAAGTCTTATTACAGAGACCTGGAATGATTTTGGATACAACCTATCTGGATCCAAAGCATTTTCAGCCTCCTTTGGATGTTAAGCTTTTGGATCTGACAGACAGCAGTTTGACTCCAGAGAAAGTAGAAGGTTTTTCAAATCCAAAGCCCCCAAGGTCCTGTTTGGATCCTAATTTCTCCTTTGATCTGACAGGTTTTGGTTGTTATTTCCACACTGATTCCCAAGTCTTGGTTTCAGCAGACACAAGTCTTATTCCAAAGAATTTGGAAGATTTCAGATCCAAGCTGTTCCCATCCAAAGCCTCCTTTGCATCCTAAGCCTTCATCTCCAACAGATGAATTTTAACTCCAGAGAAAAACTGAAAAGACTTCAAATCTAAAGCCCTAGTGCTTCTTTGGGTCCTAAGTCCTCCTCAGATCTGATCGGTTTGCTGTTACAACTTCACTGGATCCTAAGCCTTCAAATCTGACAGACAAATTTTATTCCACAGAATTTGAACAATTTTGCATCCAAACTCTTGGGAGTTCTACTCTGATCTGACGGGCTAGGTTTCTGTGGTGATCACTTCCTTTCTTTCCAATTTTCCCTTCCCACTCAATTTTTTTCAGGATGTGAATAAGATGACATTAGATTTTCTGTGGTTCAAATCCAGATAGAGATCTTACTAATTCCACCGTCTCATGGATTTGCGAATGCATCTGTTAAGTGTAATTTGCCCCCCTTTCCTACCTGGCCAGTGGTACCCCCTGAGAGGTTCGGTATCTGATAAAAAAAAAAAGGTACTGTCATTCACTTTTTAGAGATACCTGACCATTTCTTTTTAGATACCCTCTGATTAGAGTGGGTCTGGAACACCAGATCTGAGTTTCTTGGTTAAGTCCCAACCTTTTACCTTCCTTTCTTGAAAGCTCCCTGTTCCAAGTAACAGGGAGGGGAGTTTTTCCCCAGTTATGTCACTTTTCCCTTGCATGGTATCCAGGATACCATGACCTATTTTTTGGATCTTACTGTGACACCCGTGCACTGGCCCAACAATCAAGGAGCCTCAATCCTCACAACTAACACCAGTGAGGGGTGTCCATATAGGGAAAGGATAATAAATACACACACAGTAAAATACAATTTCCTTTAAGAGCTCACAGAGATCACAGTCAGTCTGGGGCTTGTTTCTCCCTTTCTCTCCAGGTCCCCAAATAAGACTCCCCACTGGCACAGCTATAGGGTCCAGATCTCAGCCTAGTGGGCAAGCTACAAACTCCAGCACCCTCTCTGTCCAACCAGTGCTTCGTGTCCCTGCCCAAGTAGGTGACGCACACACGCTTTGAGATAAGAGTTTATACAACCACACAGACACTCCTGGGAAAGGCTGGCACAGGTTCTCCAGCTGTGCCCCTTTTCTGCCCAGTCTAAAAGGTAGCACCAGCTGCCAACACCCACTAATATTAGCTACTCAAAGGCCCTTCTGAAAGGGTGTCCAGTTATTACTGTGCAATATTATTATCCAAATGGTAAGTGTGACTGAACAGTCAAGGCTTATTAGAGTGACTTGGTACAGTATCACTGTATACATGCAAATGTATTCTAGAGCTTAAATTAACTCTACATAAAACAGCAACAGTTAAAACATTTAAAAATATTTAATAATAAAAACACAAGACAATACTTCTTACTACACAGTGCTAGTCAAGAGTTTGGAGATCACAGAGAAATACTTAAAGTAATACAGTAGAAAAGTTCTGACATCACAGAAAAACACTTAGAAATTGCTAGGAATTTGGAAGATTAGACTAAGAGAAAACACCATTCTAAATAACTTGCATCTAGAAACAGGCAGTGCTGGTGATATTGGATGTTCTCTCAAAACAAATGCTCAGAGCTCTCTGATTCTCTTTAAATTGATAACACAGAGTTGCTACATGACATCATTATTCACACTTCTCTGGTATTCCCAGGTTAACAGAAACTACATTTACATTCTTTTCTCCTGGTCAGAAACCAGAGCAATAAAGGACATTTATACATGCAAATTCTAGCCATTAACACTGGTCTTAAAACAATAGGCAGGATGCCTCTCTCTAGACATATTGGCACCAAATTTTGACATCAAAGACGGTCATAGAATGCTTGACTTGACTTTCTTACAGCAGAGTGCACTGTTGCATTTTTGCAGTTCAATATCCAATGCAGTCTTTTCACATTTAAGAGAACAAGTGTGTGTCTTACATTAATATTTACAAATTACTTCATTATCTACCATTCACCCATCTTCACACATCTCCCCTCCTGGAGAACTCAAGCTAGTTTTTCAACTGACCCTTGAGAAACATTGCTTGAGAGGGTTAGGTCTGCCTGAGAATATCTTACCCCATTCCCTGTCTTGAGAGCCCATCTGCATTGGCATTGCTAATCCCACTGCGATGCCGCACTGACATATATGCTTGCATCCCTAGGCTCCATCTTAGCAACTTGGCATTTTGCTGGCTGGCTTTAACGATGTTAGGAAATTGTGATCTGTCACTCCAGTGAATTTTCTTCCATACAGATAAGGCTGAAGTTTCTGCAGTGCCCACACTATGGCTAGACATTCCTTTTCTACAGCGGCATAGCATACCTCCTTGGGTTGGAGCCTGCGACTGAGATAAACCACTGGGTGCTCTTCTTCCTCTGAAGAAATCTGGCTAAGTACAGCCCCCACCCCATGGTTTGAAGCATCCACCTGCACAACAAATTATTTGTTGTAATCTGGACTGGCAAACACAGGGGGGTCCTACCAAAGCTTCTTTAAGCTCCAGGAACACCTGCTGACATACTGAGGAGCAGCTGTGGTACTATAACTGGGGACGAACTTTCTGTAGTACCCTGCTGCCCCTAAGAATGCATCACCTGCTTTTTTGGTAATAGGTGCAGGCCATGCCTGAATGGCTTCTACTTTGGCAAGTTCTCTCCTGATCTTACCACTCCCCACTCAATGTCCCAGGTAGGAGACCTCTGCCATACCCACCCGACATTTGCTCAACTTGATGGTCAACCCTGCCCTCTGTAGTCTTCCCAGCACCTCTCTGACATGTTGAAGGTGCTCTTGCCAGGAATGGCTGTAGATGGCAATATCATCTAGGTAAGCAAGGGCAAACCCTCCTGCTAGGATATGATCTACCTGCCTCTGGAACGTTGCTGGGCCATTTTTCATCCCAAAGAGCATCTTTGTGAACTCATACAAGCCAAAAGGAGCTACAAAGGCTGACCTCTCTCTAGCACTAGGAGTCAAGGGCGCCTGCCAGTAACCCTTGGTAAGATCAATGGTTGTAAGATACTTAGCCCCACCCAGCTGTTCTAGGGCCTCATCTGTCTTAGGCATAGGGTAAGCATCTGACTCTGTGACTATTTAATTTCCTGTAGTCCATGTTTTGGCACCAGTACCACTGGGGAGGCCCAGGGACTGTTGGACTCTTGAATCACCCCTAGTTCCAACATCTCCTATATCTCCTCCCTCAGAGTCTGACTCTCTCAGCACCATATAAGGGGTCTACCTAATAGGCCTTTGGGGTCCTGTATCCACCTGGTGCTGCACCACGTGGGTGCACCCTGGTTTCCCAGTGAACATGTCCCCAAACTCCTGTAACGTAACACTGCTCGGATTTCTCAAACCTGGGTAGGAGATATCTTCGGGGAAATTGCTATCCCTTCCACTGAGGTGTCCGTCCAAGCCTCACTGAGATCATCTGTCATCAGACCTCCCTCAGATTCCTCCGGCAATCCACTGCAAATGCTCAGCACAAGGGCCTGCCTATCATGGTAAGGTTTCATCATGTTGACATGGTACAGTTTTTGCCCCTGCTTCCTGCCTAGCAGTTCCACCATGTAGTTAGCATCACTTACCTTTCTTACCACCTTGTAGGGTCCCTCCCAAGCTGCTTGCAACTTGTGTCTGACATGAATGAGAACCATTACTTGCTTCCCCATAGCATACTCTCTAGCTCAAGCATTCCTGTCATACCACACCTTTTTCTGTTGTTGGGCTTCTGCCAGGTTCTCCTGGGCCAAGCCCATGAGTTCCCTGAGCCTTGTCCTGAGGTTTAGGACATATGCCACAACCGACTCTTTGTGAAATTCACACTCACCTTCCCACTCATCTCAAATTAAATCTAGAGGTCCCCTCACCCTATGCCCATACAGCAACTCAAAGGGTGAAAAACCTGTGGATTCCTGGGGAACCTGTCTGTCAGCAAACAACAGATGGGGCAAATATTTGTCCCACTCCCTCTTGAACTGGTCTGCAAATGCCCGTAGTATGGACTTGATTGTAGAGTTTAACCTGTCAACAGGACCATTAGTCTGGGGATGGCAGGGGGTGGTCTTCATGTGCTTCACCCCACAGTACTTCCACAGACAAGCCAAAAGGTCTGACATGAAATTGGCACCTCTGTCAGTCAGTATTTCCTTTGGGAAAACTACCCTGCTGAAAATCTCTAACAAAGCATTTGCCACCTTTTCTGCCTCAATGGAGGACAGAGCCACTGCCTCAGGGTTTTGTGTAGCATAAACCACTACCACTAGGATATACTTTTTCCCCTGTGGAACTTGGGGTACTCAGAGGCCCCACAATATCCATAGCTACCCTCTGGAATGGCTCCTCAATCACAAGCAAAGGCATCAAAGGAGCGCTCACCTTATCTCCTGCTTTGCCTACCTTTTGGCACTGCTCACAGGTCCTGCAGTACCCTGTTACATCTCTGGAAATTCCAGGCCAATAGAAGTTCAGCATAATATGTCTCTTTGTACGTTTTATGCCCATATGACCTGCAGAGGGAATATCATGGGCTATGGCTAGAAGTGACAGATGGTAGGCTCTAGGCACTACCAACTGCTGTACTCTCTCACTTTCTAGCCCACCCTCAGGCATCCACTCTCTATACAGTAATCCTTTGTCCCAGTATACAGATTCCCCCTTTCGTTGAGAATCAGGTGCCTCCCTAGCTACCTCCTTCAGGCCTTGCAGTGTAGGCTCTGAGAGCTGAGCCTGTCTCAACCCACTCTTTGTAACCCTTCCCAACTGCCCTTCCACAGGAAGTCTTGCATCCTCTGACAGTGGTGCCTCACTGTCAACCCGGGTACTACTCACCTCTACCTTTGTAGTCACTCTGCCCAAGGGAACATCAAGTCCCCACAAGCATCTGTCACTCACATTCACTCTCACTGCTGCAGAGTAGCTCCCTCCCTGAAGTAACCGCCTCACCAGTCCTGGCTGCAAGTATGCAGTCTGTCTAGGTCTCCTCCAGGCTACCAGACCCACATGCTTGTCTCCTAGCCTGACTGCATGTAACTGCATAAGCACATGGTACTGCCTTATCCAAATACTTCCCTATCAGGACATCTGCATGATGGTAGTTCAGTACCCTTGTTGTCTCAAGACAATCTACTATTGGCATTCTGTCTTTCCCACTTATTGGCTCTCTCACCTTTTGTTCCCCACCTTGCCTCTATGGACATCTGCATGCCACATGGCCCCACTGGTTGCATTCAAAACATTTAACCGTAGGTCCTGGACTAGTGGCTTCTCTTGCTAGTGGCAGATTCTGTTGGGGCAGTCTGTACTGCACACCATGGGTTCCTTTAGACCCATGAGCAGTACTGGGGGTCCCTTTCCAGTGCAGGGATGCCCTGCTTGCTAGGTATAGGTCTCCCTTCTTCCCCAACTTGTCTGCAGTAGCACATTGCCTATCAGCTAACCAGATCCTCATGTCCTCAGGCAAAGTGCTTAAGAGCTTGTTCCATCACCAAAAGGTCTTCCAGCCCTTCAAAAGTGGGGATGTGACTTCCACTCACCCAACTATGAAAATAAGTGCTCAGTTCAGCAACATATTCACACACACTTTCATCTGCCTTAAGTCTATACTCACGAAACGTTTCCTATACGTTTCAGGTGTTAGCTTAAAACATTCTAACAAGTGATTTTTAACAGCAGTATAATCAAAACATTCATAATCAGCAAGTTTAGACAACACAGTTACAGATTTACCGTGGAGTAAGGGGAGTCAGGAACCATACCCAGAGCCTTTGGTCAACATCATACTGTTTACATACCCTCTCAAACATATGAATGAAGCTATCAAAATTATCCCCCTCTTTAAACTGCGGAAGAAATTTACTGACCTTTTGTGCCGCTGGGATCCAGTTATTCCCTTCCCCATTATCTCCATGACTCTGGCGGAGTCAGCATCTCCTTCTCATGCTACCTCTGCCTCTCCTTTTCCTCAACTTCTAGGAGTAGCAGTTTCTCATTCTCCTCAGACAGCAGACATGTCAATCTCAGCTGCTTCTATTTCCAAATGCCTGGCCTCCAACTAAAAATCTCTTTAGCTCCAGATTAAGTCCTCTGCAGAAAGGTTGAGCTGTCCATACTCTGAGGGTGGTACATCTCCACTGCCAGTCTGATCATCCTCCTGGCTGCTGTTTTCTGATGCAGCTGTGACCAAAGCTGCAAGCATGTCTGCCTTAGTCCGGTTTCCATGCACCAGTCCCCTAGCCTGGCACATCTCAGCCAGCTGGCTCCTTGTCAGCTTTCCGTAGTCCTCTGCTGACATGCTGCCTGCTCTCCCTGACAGACTAAGCTAACAAAAGAAATAAAACAATTGTGATCTGAACTCTATTCACTGCATGGCTGATTTAAGAGTACAAAACACCTTCAGTGATCACTGTACACAATCTACAGGAATTCACTCTACCCACACCACTACAAGCCAGTTAGTATTTGCCAAACAATTAATATGTGGTGTGGATATCCCACTACTACCAAACAATATATGATGCCTGTGCACTGGACCAGCAATCAAGGGGCCTCAATCCTCACCACTAACACCAGTGAGGGGTGCCCATATAGGGAAAGGATAATAAATACACAGTAAAGTGCAATTTCCCTTAATAGCTTACAGAGATGACAGTCAGTCTGGGACTGTTATTTTTCCTTTTGCTCCAGGTCCCCAATAAGACTCCCCGCTGGCATAGCTATAGGGTCCAGATCTCAGCCCAGTGGGCAAGCTAAAATCTCTAGCACCCTCTCTGTCCAACCAGTGCTTCGTGTCACTGCCCAAGTAGCTGACACACACGCACTTTGGGAAGAGTTTATACAACCACACAGACACTCCTGGGGAAGGCCGGCAAAGGATCTCCAGCTGTGCCCCTTTTCTGCCCAGTCTAAAAGGTAGTACCAGCTGCCACCACCCACTAATATCAGCTACTCAAAGGCCCTTCTGAAAGTATGTCCAGTTATTACTGTGCAATATTATTGTCCAAATGGTAAGTGTGACTGAACAGTCTAGGCTTATTAGAGTGATTTGGTACAGTATCACTATATACATGCAGTGTACTCTAGAGCTTAAATTAACTCTACATAATACAGCCACAGTTGAAAGATTTAAAATATTTAATAATAAAAACACAAGACAATACTTACTACACAGTGCTAGTCAAGAGTTCAGAGATCACAGAGAAATACTTAAAATAATACAGTAGAAAAGTTCTGACATCACAGAAAAACACTTAGTCTAATCTTCCTAACTCCTAGCTATTTCTAAGAGAAAACACAATTCTAAATAACTTTGTATCTAGAAACAGGCAGTGCTGGTGATGATGGATGTTCTCAAGACAAATGCTCAGAGCTCTCGGATTTTCTTTCTTTAAATTGATAACACAGAGCTGCTTCATGACATCATTCTTCACACTTCTGTGGTGATCCCAGGCTAACAAAAACTACATTTACAGTCTTTACACTTGGTCAGAAACCAGAGCAATAAAGGACATTTATACATGCAAATTCTAGCCATTAACTTTGGTCTTAAAACATAGGCAGGATGCCTCCCTCTAGACATATCGGCTCTGAATTTTGACATCAGACTGTCATAAAATGCTTGACTTAGCTTTCTTACAGCAGAGTGCACTGTTGTTACATATTTTGCAGTTCAATATCCAATGCAGTCTTTTCACATTTAAGGGAACATGCCTGTGGCTTACATTAATATTTACAAATGACAGAATTATCTACAAAATTCTATCTAGCTAGGCTGGCAGCCTTCACCTATCTTCACACCTACCCATGTGTACCACCTACACAGCCGCTCAATCCTAATACCTTTTAAGAGGCTACAAACAAATTTGATTAAAGGACCATCTAATTTGCTTTCTAAAATCAAAATTCCTGTCATTTTTAATAGTCTGTCTCGGGCAACCCTATGGACAATATTTTATTTGTCCATGAGGTTTGACTTGCATACTTCAGAAAGCATCTCTGGGACTGTGGGTTCATTTCCATCAGGAGAAATGCCTGGATGAGCCTCGTTAATTTTGTGCTATCAAGTCATCTTTCATCAGTGCTACGTTTGATAATTCTCTTTAGTTTGGCCCCACAGGTAAGGGCGTAAAGACCTTATCAACCACGGGCACCTCTTTTTCCATCCCTTCAGTATTTTTTTTTCCTAGTAATAAATTGGGAGGTCTAGGTATGTGTTAACAGGAAGTCTCAGGGTCCCTTACAAGACACATGTGAAGATAGTTCACCCTGAGGCACAGGAAGGAGCGATAATAACTAAAAACCCCCCAGTGGCAGAGGATTCCCCCAATTCTGAGGGTCTAGAGATACTACTTCTGTTAGACCCTGCTAGCGCTCCTGAAAGGAGACATCAGTGCCCTCCTCTACAGACAGTCTGGAATCTCTTACCTCTTCACCAGGAAGCATAGCTAATCATAAAGAAGGGCGCTTCCTTGCAGAGAGTCTTTCTGATATTATATCATTCTATTTTTCCCTTCCACCCGTTACCCAAGAGGCAGCTTAGAGTCATCCAAAAGTTCCATGTAGACAAATAGAATCCATAACTGACTCAAGATTCTTTTGGTGCCTAAGTAAAATAGGATATTGGTGATCAACTTTAAGTCTTGGTTTGTTGAACAGTACTTTTTGGCACACTAAGTCCTAATTAGTCTTGGTTTAGTCCAATTTCCCCTTGCTGAGCAGGACATCTGGCTGAGATGCGCTGTCCTTCAGGATTAGTACTATCACATACAATGAACAGATGATCCTTGAAGCAGTTACAGTTTAGACTGGGAGCCAGTCACTACCAGTTCAGAGTCCAGCCTTTTAGCCTAATCACAACCCTCAGGGTGTTCACCAAGTGTGTCACAGTACTGTCACCTCACTTGACTTTGCAAGGATCCTGCACTTTTACATTTTGGGACAACAAGCTTGTTACTGCTCCAACTAAACTTTTACTAGTGCAAATTTGAGATTAAATGCAGTAAGCTTGTCTACAGTTTGGGATATCCATGAATAACAAGTCACAATTCTAACCAATCTACATGGTAGAGTATAGGAACAATTTTTCAACAAGGTGTCTACCCTAGCATTTCTACCCATTTACAGAGTATAAACAATATCTCAGAAAATAATTGGTAGTACCAAAATGTCAGCAGGATTGATTCCACAAGTTCATGGGTCAATGTCAATGGCAATAGCCTTATTTCCTTACCAAGAATAGATGCTACGAGCACTTTGATAAACTCTCTCAACCAGTGTTGATCAAGATAAGCTTTACCTGAGTTATTGTTCTTTTCAGGTGGATGCAATCAAAACAACTGTGCTAGCCTGTCATTTCTTCTTTCTCCGCCCAAGGCCACAGTAACCATGGGATGCTTCCCAGACTGGATGGTGTGGACAATTCCTGGTGAATACAGTCCAGGACGTTTTGTCCCCTGAGGATGCCAACTTGCATATACTGAAGTTGTGGCAGTGGGTGATTTTCTTCCAGCTGCTTTGTAATTGTATCCCTTTTTCTGAGGAAGTTCTATGTGATAACTGTCAACTTGAGCAGATCTATCTTACTTCCTCACAGCTTATGTCTCAGCAAAAAAGTGATGGACATGTTTTTTATTCTGTGCCCAGGAGTACAGACTTGAGCCAAATAAAATTGCATATTTAAATGGAACAAAATTGCATGTAAACTAAGCATGTACAAGAAGGTGGAAGAATATAAAATGTGATAGGTATTTGCAATGTATCTTAATATAGATTACTTCAGAAAGCAGCCACGTTGAAGAACAAACCATTCTCGCTGTATCTCACTGACCTTGAGTAAGATGGTTCCCCTTCCTTTGACCTCTCTTTCTGTACTCGCCTTCAATTTTAGGTCTGTCTACAGAACTTCTGTCTCACCATCAAGGGGCTCAAACAGATGCCCTATGCAGTTCGGCTAAAGAAACTCCAGCTCTACTCAGTTGCGTACCGCCTACTCAGAGGCGATCTGTGTCTGACGTATAAAGCCATGTCCAACCCAGAATTAATGGACATGCTTCACCTCAGGAAATCCAAATCCCTTAGAGCTACACGCTCCAGGGACTAGAACCTCAGCACAGAAATAAATAGGACATGCTGGAGGGACAGATTCATATCCCATAGGCTCCCCTCACTCTGGAACAAAATCCCAATCCATGTTAGGCAGAGCCCCTCACTGACCCTCTTCAAGAGAAGTCTTGACGAGTGGATGGGAGATCATAAGTTTACCCCTGGGATCTCTTCTGTGTCCCTGCTTGACAGAGGGTACAGTAAACTAACCTTAAAAGAGCTACCTTCTGTGACCTACTATGCAGAGGCACAGTCAACTAATCTAAAAGGGTGGTGAAAGCCAAACACACTCTGGCTAGGCTTATAAATGCCCTAGGGCAGATAGCCTAGTATCACCCTATGAACCACATTTCTAGCCTAACACTGACTGTTTTTTTTCTCATTATATTGATAGCCAGGCGACCTATACTTTCTTTTTTGCCTGTCTGTTCCATTCTGTTACCTTCCCATCTGTAGAAATTTATGAAGACTTTCCTTTGAGTTGAGCAGTATCAGATAGAACCTTTCACAGCTCCAATACATTCTGCCTTTGAATTTCCAGCCAATTTATTTTAAGAGGATGCTAGTTTATCAAATGTCTAGCTTCTACTTACAAACTTTCTTTGATTTCTGTGTAGATTTTCAGAATTCTTCTCTGGCTTCCTCTAAACTTTGCAAAGCATTTTTTTAATGTTTTCTTCTATTTAGACCTCCTTACCACCATGAAATATACATTTGGTGCAGCAAACTTTGACACAGTCTTCTTTTCAAAGTGTGCAGCCAGATGTAATCTAAAATTCTCTATCTGGAACACTATCCTTTGTTACATTTACTTCTGTTAGATGATGTCAGATATTCAAGCATTATATTCTAAGTCCCCATCTTGGTTTTTCATATGGATAGGGACACTTCACATACCATTGCTTCCTCCCTATTAAGGGCAGTGTCAGAATCGGCCATTAACCAGCCAGATTAACCTGTCATTATTTTCCTAGACATTCCGAATAAAGGAGAGTATACGCATTGCTTACTAGATGTTTATAAATAATGGCATTTCTACCTGCACAGAGCTAGCAACTTAGGAAGACAGAGCAATTCTGGGCTTCCTTGATATTTCACAAAATGGGCAAATTGGTCAGAAACATAACTATAACCAAGCGGTTGACAGTTTTGTCTCCACTGAATTGAATTTCCCCCCAACAAACCAATACAGGCTCTTTCAACTGTACATATGACCACTTCCACTATATTCCAGTCTTGACTATGTATGGAGTCTAGTTATGGGACGTCTACTTGGTCAAATCCTAATACCTTTATCATTCATTACAAATTGGAGCTGATTGAGCGAAATACCTTTGCCTCAACTGTACTCGGGAATATCCTTCATTAAAATCCACCCAGGAATTTAGATAGCTCGGGACTGTGTCCCACATGTTGAGGAAGATTGAAAATGGACAACATCAGATAAAGAAGTTATGTACTTACCATAACATTCCATCTGTGCTGTCCATATTCATACTTCCTTAAATCCCCATTCTCCATCCCTCCTCCATTTATCACAAGTAAATTCTGGAGGAATGAAATTCTTGGGGCACCACATGTCCCTTGAGTTGAAGTAATTATGATAATTCTTTATGGTCTTCATATCAAGTTGCAAACAAGATCTGGGGGATGTTAGATGTGCATTGTGGGTGGGGAAGGAGCTTGAGAGTTTGTTGGTGACCACAAGCTAGAATAACAGCTGTTGGATCCAAGTATCCGATCTGAAACCATACATTGAGGAAGAATCAAAATGGACAATACAGAATATTATGGTAAGTTTATAACTTTTTTTAAAGCTGTTTTTCCAGCCTTTTGTTATTTGAGTTGATATACCCCTTCAGTGTTTCATGTGTTTTAATCTGCTGTGAGTACATTTGAATTATTTTTTTTCTCTAGATTGCTGCCAGTTTTGTCTTGCACCAGAGATGGAGCTTGAATTTCTTTTTACTGAAAAGCTGCAGGATTCTTCAGTCTGTGTTTTTTCTTCACCTTCTAGTTGATTTTCTTTCAGCTTTCTTTAGTTTCTTCTTTTCAGGCATCTGGGCAGTGTACGCACCAGCCAGCAAATTAATTTTACTCCTGTTGACAATATCTCTGGATGCACTTTCTCAGTTTATTTCACACTAGGAAAGCTGAAGTTATGTTATCAGTTTTCAGCCATCTTGGAAGCCTTTGAGGATTATCTATTCTTGAGGGAGGCAGCTACCTGTCATCAATCCCTACTTTTTTCCAACACTGCTAGAACTGTTACTTCTCAAGACTTAGGGCTGCCTTTGTAACTGCTATTCTGCAGGACCTGTTGAAGCCCATTCCTAGCAATTTATCTTGGAGCCTAGTCTTTTAAGTTTTGGGAATCACCCTAGTAGCAAATACTACTATGTCAGTGATCTATATGAAGAAGATAACACAGTTGTGTAACAACCTGCCATAATAGTAGATGTTTGAGTGAATCACTGTTATAGTACTGGCTGTGTCTCCTTTATCCTTTATCCTTTCTCCTCCTCTTGAGTATCCTGGACTGAGGTGGGTTACTTATCACTTTGCAGCTGCCCCCTCCAATACCCATTTTCATGGCCACTGACCTGCAGTGTTTTGGCTAGGTTTGTGAACCCTTTTTCTTTCAGTTTTTGTTTCAGGATGTATACATGTCATCCTGCTTAGCTAGGACTTTTAGGTCTTTATCTATGGTCTGGTACAGTGCTGATCTCTGGAAGAATGGACCTTGAGTCTTCTGTGTTAGAAGATCAGCACTAAAGACGACTGTAGCAGCCACTCTGACATCTACTGCTGTAGTAAGTTCCTGTCACAGTCATACTGTTAAAGAATTATGGTGTTTCCAGCTGGGCTGTTTTTTCTCACATCAAAGAAATTTAGCAAAGAATGGAGTCTTTATATAACTTGAATGCTCACAGATTAGAATAGCCAGAAAGCCTAAAAATGTACCTAGTGTCACATTTCTGCATTCTTGTGGAGAAGTCTTGGTATTCAATACAGTTACTTTTCTAAAAGAGAAGAGAGACAGAATTGTAGCAATTACTTGTACAATTGCTGTGAACTTAAGAGAACTTGGTTATTCAATATTTGTTCTTTATAAAGGCACAAGATCCTACAGAAACTATTGATGTTTGTGTTTCACCGTTGCACTCATCACATTTGGGTTATCCCTGCCAGGGAAGCCCTCAGTCGGCCCAAATACCAGAGGCATAGTATTTCTGCGTCGGTTGCCATCGCTCCAGGACTGACGTCAGGACATCAGTGGTTTAAAAACAGGCAGCTAACGCCATTACATCAGTCTTTCTTGCCAAGGAGCTGGAAGCAGAAGCAGTTCATCCGAGTGCCAGTTGGCCGCTACCTGAGTTTTTCATTTCCAAAATTGAAGTTGAAGTCTTCTAAAGCTAAGTACCCCATTGGGGATCCTTTTTTCTTGCTCTAACCGATGTCAGAAAAAGTTAACAATGGTCTCGCCTGTGGAAAGCAAATACCACACTGAGACTTTCATTCCTACTGTGTCACTTGTTTAGGCCCAGACCACGTAGTCCTCCGCTGTTATTTTTGTGCTTTGTTCAACGCCCTAACTGTACGTCGTCGGGCCCTTATTGTAGCTAGATATTTTCGCTCTCAGTCCTCGACTTCCGATATGGCTTTGGTAAGCCATCCGACAATCAATCTTCTGAAAAAATGTAAAGATAAAGACCGCACAGGTCCAAAACTGCCAATGATGCTTCCGTTAAGCTAGTTGTCAGTTCTCTGGTCCTCGGGCGCTTTCGCAGCCCCTAATGCCTGCTTCTGTAGATTCGCAGGCCGCTACCATGACCCTTTCAGAGTCCGGTATGCCGCAAGACTCTTCTTCAACTAAGGATCCTGTGGATGTCTCTACCTTGGATGGGTCCAGAGCCGCTGAGCAGGCACCGGCTTCCAAGGAAGTACTTTGCACTACCGATACTCGACACATACTGATGACTTCTTTTGCCTCTACAGTTCTTTCAAAAACTACCGAGTTTCTAAGGCCCAGGGTATGAACCACACCCCAAAAAAATGACCCAGGCTCAGGCCCCTGCTTCCTTGTCTCAGTCTCAAATTCTTAAAATGACAGAAGACCTTATAATGCTTATCAGGGGAAGCCAAGCTACCCCTTCCAAAAGAAAAAGAGACTTGTCCCCAGTAGTTTTATCTGAACAGGAGTCCGATAACTCTGATGCATCTGAATATGAAGATATGCAACCCCTCTCTGCTTATGAGGATTCTGATACAGGGGAATCCATCCTTTCAGCCTCTCCACCTGAGGACTTTTCCTTTGGAGAAACCCTACATACTTTAAGGGAGCATTTCCAATGGGGATGTTAGGATTATCTTCAGTCAAAAAATAGACTCAGGGAATTCTTAGATCTTCCACAGCACAGACCTCTAGCCATTTCTCCTGTCCTGGATGATGTTTTTATGGAATCCAGTCTGACCCCTGACACCCTTCCTCCTGCTCCCAGGAAACTTGACTGGTATTAGAGTCCCTGACTCTTACAAATTTCTTTTCAAAAATCCTACTGCTGACCCCGAGCTCATCTCTCAAGGACCTAAATGAATCTAAGAAACTTCAGCTAAGCATCCCACCCCCTCAGATAGGGTTTCCCGAGCATTAGATGGGGTAAAAAAGTTTACACCTCTGCTACTCTTGCTATTAGAGCATTAAATTGTTAGTTCAATATGCTGAAATGTCAGCAACATACCATGGAACCCCTCAAACAAAAAATATCTTCTTTCCCTGCTTGTGCAGAAAATAGTTACAAGAGTTGATGCATTCTGCAAGTCAAGTAACTAAGCACACCTTACAATGTGGTTTTGATGCCCTAGAAGCATCTTACAGGGTAGCAGTTACTGGTTCGGTACTTAGAAGACATGCTTGGCTTAAGGAACAGACCTTGCCCAGACCATGTCAAATCCAAATTATTGGACGCACCCTTGCACAAAGACAACTTATTTGGCACCAAGGCAGAAGAGGCTCTAAAAAAGATGGAAGAAAAAAGCTAAATCTATGCAGACAGACTTCTTACAGGTCCAGCCACCAAGTTTCAGTAGGCATTTCCCCTCCATGCACTGGTCCTTTCCTGTCCCCCAAGTCAGTTCACCCCAGACAAGAGCCCCAGGGAATGCAGAGATCTAAGCAATGGAGTTCCTCCTCTTCAAAACCAGGGAGTGCAACACCACCCCCTTAGGGTAAGAGCTCACAATGACTTTACATTTCCACCCCCTCCCTCTGCCCACCTGCACTTGCCCCTAGGAGGGAAACTTTCCTTCCATGAAAGCAACTGGGCCATCATTACCAACAAACGTTGGGTCCTCAACATAGTGTCCCAGGGATACAAGTTTTATTTTCACACTCCAAAAAGGGTTCCCAGATCTTCACCCAAACCAGTGGGCAGAGACCAAAAAGCAAGTCCTTTCCCTTCTCTCTATGAGGGCAATAGGGAATGTTCCTGCAGAACAGACAGGCCAAGGTTTCTACTCTAGACTCTTCCTAGTACCCAGAAAAGAGGGCACATGGTGCCCCATCCTCAACCTATCCATTCTAAACAACTTTCT
>NC_056740.1:141729260-141791760 GCF_019279795.1 Protopterus annectens
AGGAATGAAATTTTTGGGCTGGAATGAATGAAAATTGTTAAAAAAATGACTGCATGAAAATAAACGAAACAGTGTTGCATTTTTCCTTTCTGTTGCTGTTAATTTTTCCATGTCACTTTTTAATAAGTGTCATGTTTAGTAAATGTATTAAAATTACCTTCTTTAGACAAATGTGCTGTGAACTTAAAAAGGGTAAAGGGTTTCTGTTATTAGATGACCCCCACATGCACCCTTTTGCTGGCTGCCCTGCCACTATAAATGGTATTTTCAAAAATAAATTTATTATACTCTTGCTTCTTTAAAGCTGGTCTGCAGTCAGTCTCACAACCAGCTTCAGAAGCTGCTAGAGTCTAGTGGAAAAGGTGAGGGTTAAATGTCCTTTTAAGCCTATTAGTGTCATTAAAGTTAATCATTCAGTAAGTACCACAGATTCAGTGTGTGAGAATATTCAGTCTTAGCACTGGATGTAAAACTAAAACCCTTTTGCAACACACTTATCCATAGTTACAGGAAAATAATTATGCATCTGAAAAGCAGCAGGTTTTACATTAGCTAAGGTTGATATGTTTACTTATTTCTGTGGAGTTTGATACATGTGGTGCTTCTACAATAACTGCAGGTAGTGATAAGTTGTTTCTCCAGTACTTTAGAACCCAGCAAATTTTAACTCAGATTGTATTGTCTACAAAAATGAATGCTGGTATGTTTGATGTCTCTCATCTAATAAATCTTTAACTGTTGCCATTGATAATTGCTCATTCTATCTAATAATATCTTCCATGGAATCATGGCAGTGTGCATTATTATCTGGCCTTTTAGTTTCTGCTGGAGGTGGTGCTTCCTGGATAAAAACTTTTCCCAAAGCTACTCCTTAATTGGTCAATTCGCCTTCCCATGATAGTTTTGTAAAATTCTGATTGGTTTTGGCTGTTGAATGTGAAATAGGTTAGGTTTGCAAATTTCATAACTTTGTGATGCTATGTCAAGGTGCGGGTTTTCAAGCTTGATAAAAATATTGAATAATGGTTATGTTGAAATAATTTTAATGTTGTTGGGTTATAGATTTGTAAGCAACTTCCATATGATTTAATCATTGCATTTAATGAAACTTAACTTAATTACAAGGAACTGCTGGTTTAACAAATTTTATGGTAAAGTGGCAAACCTGTGCCATTTGAAAATTTAAATATCCTCAAACATTTTGGTATACTCTTCACCTCTGTGCATTGTCACAGAAATTAATTTTCCCATTGCAAACAGTGGCATTGTTTATTTCTCAAATTATCATTTTAATTAATTAACAATGTCTGTACTTGAAGATTTTTGGTTTTGTACTTGGTCAGCTTTAGCTAAAAATAAATTGACTTCTGGAACCAGCATCACTGTCTTAATATAAATATATAGCTCTCAGTTGGATTTTCAGTCCAGTTTTGACTATGAATACTTTTTTGTAAAGACAGTTCCAACATTAACTTCTGAGTTGAAACATTTACCACAAATCTGTTTACCTGTGCTTATTCTGGCTGACTGTATCTGTTGAGTTGGAATAATTAGACTTCACACTGCTGTTTCTATCATGTCTGCCATTGTGATGTATTTTCCTGTGTCCTTCCATGTCACTGTTTTAATATTCATAACTGAAGTGATCTGGCAAGCATAGTACAATGCCCTACCAGTATACCAATACCTTTAGTACTTATAGGTGTCATACATCGCACACACACTCTTCCAGCGCAAGGCATAAGACATAAAGGTGAAGTATGGACACTCGGAACGTCTTTGCCACCAGTCTGAATTCTAGTGTTGAACATGAGTCTTAATGCCATTCTGCTCTGCTGGTTACCAAGCCGTGTTTCAGATAAATGTGTTGGGGTTCCTTTTTATATTTCCTTTGTTTAGTGCTGTTGGGTTCATGCCATCCAGGATGGGAAAATGCCAGTGTGGGAGGTATATTCATGATTAAAACACAGTCACAACCACTCTCTCTTCTGTTTGGGTGCTTCCCATGACCATACTCAGTGTTCTGTTTGCCAGGCCTTCGTCCCTAACACACAGTCATCTCTGCTCTTTATCTACTTACCTTGAAAACCACCATCTTAAGCTTTTGGCTCTAGGTGCTATGGTGTAATCTTCCCATCCCAAGGGTCAGGCTTCTGCCAAGAAAAAGGCAAAAAATTCTGTCTGATACAGCTGCTATCCAGCCTTCTCTGGTTGTCTCTCTCAAGATTAGTGAAAGCCCAGTGGATCAGCAGGTGGTTGCCTTGAATTCCTGTGCAGCCGGCATGGATCCGAATTATAACACATCGTCGGAGGCTTTATAAACACCTGCTCCTGACATTGAGGGGGAACCTCAGTTGATTATATCCAGTGGACTGAGGGGGATCCTGCCTACATTATTGAATGTCACCAGGGATCTCACCCTCTGAGGGTGTTTCTTTCAGACATCCTGCAGAAGAAGAAAAAGAAAACCAAGCATATTCCCACAGTAGTTAAGGATCCCCAGTGTGAATGGTAGGATTTTACACAGGTTATTAAATGCTTTAATGATTTTACCTCTTCCTGCCCCTCCCTGGTCTTCCACTCCTGTTAAAAGACCCCAAAGAACTAGATTCTTCAAGTGAGGATCTGGGTTCTGGAGAAGAGTCCTTGGCTTACTCTTCTCACCCCCCCCCCCGACAGAGGAAGAGAATTCTATTGGTTCAGATTCCCCTTTGGAGGAACTCCCTTTTGGTGATGCTGTTGCCCGCATTATGGAGTTTAAGTGGGATTGTTCTCAAGTCTCTGACATTCAGAAAAGGTATTATGAGCTCCTGCAGATGGAGTCTGCTAAACCATCAGGTGTTTTTCTTGTTCTGGCTGCCCTCCTGGATACATTTTCAGCAGCTTTTGTAGTTTCTGATTCTCAACTCCCTACACCCAAGAAGCCTGCAGTTTTACAGGGTGCCTGACAAATGTGAATTCATTTATAAATGGCCTTCTGTTAATCTTTCTGTAGAGTCTCTTTTGATAAGCCATTCAAGTTATTACCCTCTACCAAGCTGCTCCCTTCAGATAAGGATAGTAGGGCTATGGAGAGGCTAGGCAAAAAAGGTTTGTATCACTGCTACTTTATCCTTTCAGGCCATCAAGTACCAGACTCCTATGACCAGGTATGTTTTGTCCCTCCTTTCTCAGGTTTCCAAAGTGGTTTCTGACCTTCCTGATTCTGAGGGGAGGCTTCTGTCCTTTCTCTGTTGGGCTCTACCTCTCAAGTTGCTCATCACTCTATCAAATGCAGCTGTCTCCTCCAGGGCTGCTGCCTTTGGTTCTGTTAGGATGTTGTGCTACTCTTGGCTTCATCTTCAGGCTGTGCCTGATGACATTAAAGCCAAACTGTCGGATGTTTCTCTTGGTAATAAAAATATTTTTACTGCTTCTGCTGCTGAAGTTTTCAAGCCTTTCTGGGTAGGGGTAAAGCCTTGCAGGAGTTGAAACATTTTTGTTTCTCCTATTCTTAAGTTTCAGCAAAATGATCCCTTTAGATATGGTTTTGTTTATAAGAAGTCTCACCCTTCACCTAAGGGGAAAAAGGGTTCTAGATGTGTACCTTCTGGTAAGTCTGTTCAAACCATACCTCCCAGGAACCTGCTTTTCAGGATAAGCCAGGTTCCATTTGACAGTTTGTTTCCCCTGTCCCTTGGCTAGGTTCACCTATCCCTTCATCTTTCCCTTTGTCTTCCAAATTGGTTGAAGATCACAACAGATTCTTTGGTTCTGTTCATTATCCGTCAGGAATATTTCATGACTTGGAAATAATTTCCTCCTTTTAGGGCATCTGTCAACTGCCTCAGGAACAAATTCCTCTTTTCCCAGAGGTGCACCATTCAGGCTGTGCCTCCTGCTTAAGTCGGGAGGAGTTTTTACTCCAGAATGTTTTTGGTTCCCAGAAAAGTGGACAGTTGGAGACTCAACACCTTTCTCAAGATTCCTTCCTTTCGTATATTTTCTCTTCAGACTCACTCTTCCCCTTCTTCTTCCCCAGGGCTTTCCTCTGGACCTCAAAGATTCCTACCATCATATGCTCATCCATCCTCTTTTCTGGAAATGTTTACATTTCTCTCCTTCTTCCTTGCATTTTCAGTTCTCTGCTTTGCCCTTCAGCCTCTCTACTGCCCCATGGTTATCCACCAAATGCCTCACTTTTGTTATTGCTTTTTGCAAGGTGATAGGAGTTCAGATATTTCCTTCTCTGGACGATCTGCTTATTCAAGCTTCTTCTCCAGTGCTCTGCTTTAGGATCTCCAGTGTACTATTTCCTTTACAGAGTCTGAGGTTCACCATGAAACTTCCAGAAATCAGCTCTGAAGCTTTCTCAAGATCATATTTTCCTCATTTGCAGGCTTCAGACCATCCCATTCTGGCATCTCTTTCTGCCCCAGACCCTGTCTCTCAATGCCTTCTTTCAGTCTCTTCTTCCTCTGGCTTCAGTCACAGCCAGGGAATTTCTAAAAGTCTTCAGGTTCATGGTTTCTACCATTCCCATGCTCCCTCTGGCCTGACTGCATATGAGGAAGCTTCAGTGGTACCTCAAGTCATTGTGGCAACATTGCCA
The DNA here is from genome assembly GCF_019279795.1 of Protopterus annectens. Lineage (NCBI taxonomy): Eukaryota > Metazoa > Chordata > Ceratodontiformes > Protopteridae > Protopterus > Protopterus annectens. Next base: position 141,733,852 of record NC_056740.1, read on the forward strand.
CCCTCTGGATTTCTGGTGCCCTTCCTTCCCTGTCTTAATTATGAGCTTCATTAGTAGATTGATCAACTTCATCTCAACCAGAGGCTGCCTTTCCAGGCTCCAGCCTGCCTCAAGCTCTTTACAGATCCCTCAGACAGGGAATGGGGGCCTCCTTCAGCTCTGTCAGGGTTCAGGGTCTCTAGCCTCTGCATTTGAGGTCAGACCACATTAGTATAAAGAAGATGAGGGCTCTGCTTTTATCTCTTCAGGCTTTTCATTCCCTCTTTCATCCTGGGCCCCTTAGTATTTTCATAGGCAACATCACAATGGTTTGGTTTGCCAACAAGCAAGGGGGCACAAGGTCCTGTCTTCTTTGCAGATTAGATCTTCAGGTCTGGGATCTAGCGATCCAGTATCAAGTGATTCATCAGGCAGTTTACATTCTCTTGGAGCACAGTATAATAGCAGACCTTTTGAGCAGGTCCAGCACTCAAGCTCACAAATGGATCCATACCAGAGATGTGTTCCTGGACATTGTCCATCAGTAGGGTATTCGTCAGGTAGATCTTTTTGCCTCCTCTCTGAACAAACAACTTTTTCTATTCTGTTCCAGAATCCCAAGTCCTCTGGCTTGGAAAGTGGACACCCTCTCTTTTCCTTGGAAGGGGATGTTTCTGTACGCCTTCACTCATCTTCCTCTTTTAGCATGAGTCTTGCACAGAGTAAGGCAGGACTCTTCCTAAAGTCATGGTAGTGTCTCCTTTTTGGCCCAGACAATGTTGCTTGCTCCCTTTTCTCTTGGCCAGGAACAAACACCAGAAGTTACATCACTGGATGAATTTTCTTACACAAGAATAGGGGTCTCATTCATCCTCACTTGTTCACTCTTCAGCTGACACTGTGGGTGATAGGGTTTGGATCCCTGTTAGGTACCTCCTTCCTGGGAATGTGCTTTGGGTCCTGCAGTGGGCCAGGTACCCCACTACCAATTTTTGCCTGGTGCCTCGTTTGCCATCTGGATTCCCCAATCTGTGGAGGTTCCTCTGGTTCTCTGTGTGATCTACTCCATGCTGGGTTAGCATATTCTTCAGTTAAAGCTCACCCATTAGCAATTTCTACTTGTCTACATGTGACTGCTTCTCTGGCCTCTAGATTTAAAGTCAAGCAATTTCTTAAAGGCATTCTTCATATCAGGCCTCATAGAAAGCCAAAAACACCTTCTTGAGAAGTCAATTTTGTACTTGTAAATTTGACTCAGGGTCCTTTTGAAACTGTTTCTACAGCTTCCTTACAATACTGTACTTGGAAAATTGTCCCGTTGGCTTTCACTTCAGCCAAAAGTGTGTCTGAGCCTAAGGCCCTTATAGCTGTTCCACCTTTCTTAGCTTTCCACAGAGACAGGGTGTTTCTTCATAGTAACCCTTGTTATGCCCAAGGTCTTCAATGAGTTGTCCCTTAATCAGTCTATTTATCTGTCTTCCTTTTTTTTTTCCTTTTCAGTCTGCCAGTAAGAAGCCTCAGTCTACCTTATTTTTAAGTGCCCTTCTTGTTCATCAGTTCCTTAGAAAGGAAAGAATTAGCATAGATAGCTCAGATATTATTTGGATAAAACCAAAGTTATTCACAAATCTTAGCAGCGTTTTGTTTTCTTTCATCCCAGGTCCTTGGGTTTGGATGTTTTTAAGTAAACCATGTCCTTCTGGCTTTCTAAGACCATTTCTTTTTGTTATCCGTTTCATGGTAAATGTCTTTCCTCATCAGTGGTAAGGCTCATTCTGTCAGAGCTGTTGCCTCCTCTGGTGCATTTTTCAAGGGGCTGGAACCCAGTTTCATCCCTGAGACTGCTACTTGGTCCTCTGTTCATATTTTTCACTAAGCATTACAAGTTGGATGTTATTTCCAGGGCCAGAGCTGGCTTTCCTTCATGGGTTTGTGGAGGACTCTTCTATGCCATCCTCCTCCCAGGCTTCTTCTTAACCTTTTATAGGTTTATAGGTGTTTACTAGGCTAATGACCACAATGGCCTTTTTAAGTTTAACCATGCATCCCAAATCTCTGACACATTCTGGTACTGTTAAGGGTAAACGGGGGGCTTGAGATGAAACATTTACTAACAGGGACCTGGGAGATGAGCCATTTACAGGTTTCCTCTCTCTCCATTTGAGACATAGGTGCCAAGCCAGGGCTGAATTTCCTCTTCCCCCATCCAATTGTCCAAGTTACACTTGAATTGGGTTAGCAAGAAAAACTGCTTCACATGGATGGGGAGCCTAATCCAGAGACTGATTAGTCTCTGGGATACATACCTGTCTCTCCAGCACATCCTATTTATATGACAGGTAAGTTTCAAGCCTTTAAAACAGGTAGTTCTGGTGCTGTTTGTTTTGTGAATATGCAGGAGGTCCATCAGAGTGGGGTCTGACAATGCCTTTTATGCAAGGCATAGGTCCCCCCTCAACAGCCTGTAGGAGACAGAATACAGGGATAGGGCATATAAGACTTGTGAGACTTATGGTCTATAGTTTCCAGGGTCTGTAGACAGCCCACCTTTGGGCAGAGGGATGACTGTTGCTGTTCTTCATTCATGAGACATGAACCCTATTTGGAGGCTACAGTTAAATTGCAATTCCAGAGGGCCTGATAGGTCATGTTTCATGCTATTTAGAAGGCATCCTGGGATATTGTCTGGGCCCATTGTTGCACTGTTCTTGGCCTTAGAGAGAGCATTAAGGACCTGTTCTCTAGTGACAGAAGGGTTATTATATTTGATGGTTATTTCCAGCTGGACGGTTGGGGGGTGGGGGATAGGTTGGAGCTGAATTTGTCGGCCAATAGGTTGGGGGGGTGGGGGATAGGTTGGAGCTGAATTTGTCGGCCAATAGGTTTATCTTCTGGCTCAGTATAGGTTGCTCCATTTACACTGAGCTCTAAACACAATTGTGTATTCCTTTGAGGTTCCAGACATAGCTAAAGAATGCCTTGTTGTTGTCCTTGGCCTGGGAGGGCAAATTTACCTCAAATTTGGCTTTGGTAGATTTTACTTGTCCTCTGAGTTATTTTAGTTTGATTATAGTGCTTTTATCCTGCTAGGTGCTGCACCTCCTAACTTTTGCCATGATTTTCTTACTTCTGTTATACAGCCTATTGATTTTATGATTTCACCAAGGTGGCTTGTTTTTGGAGTTGTACTTCTTCCTGGTGGGTACAGAAGCCAATATGCAGCTTTTAACATGCCTGTAGAGGGTTTCTGTAAACAGTTCTGTTTAGGCAGCAGTGTTCTCAGGGTTTGAGGGCTTGACATTTTGCCATGTTATCACTTAATAGCAGGAAGTTAGCCTTAAAGTAGCTCCTGACTATTCCAGCATTAGCTGGGGTCCAGGTTTTATTTTTACTTCAGTGGAGAGGGATGTACAACACTCTGCCATATTAGTGAGGACAAGATCCACTATGATTGCACCCCTGGTTGGTGTATTGTCAGAATAATCCAGGGAGTTTGTTTACAAAATCCTGAAATCTCTATGCCTTTATGTTTGGTATAGTATAGGATTCCCAGTTAAAGTCACCTATGAGTATGGTATTGGGATGGATGGTGAGTCTTTCCAATAAGTTTAAATACATGGTATGGGTTTCCTGGATCATAGATGGGGACCTATAGCTTGTGAGGAAGTGGTATTGGATTTTTCCCATGGTGATTTGAACATGGAGTAGCTCAAGTGCATTGTCCTGTTTGAACAGCCTTGAGGTATATTTATGTTTTATGATAATCAAGGCACCTCCACCTTTAATCCCTGTCTGTGTAATAACTGGTCTAAATGTGTGGAAGGCATTATAACCTTGCACTGTCAGTGTGCTTTCCACTGCTTTAATCTATGTCTCAGTGACTGCACAGACATCAGCATTCTGTAGGGTGAAGAGAGCTTTTAGGCAGTGGAGGTTTTTGTTAGACTGCTAGCATTGAGCAGTAATACCTTTAGGTTTTCTTGGTTTTGATTTGCTGTGTCTAAAGTACTTTCAGTTTGGCATTGCCAAAAAAAGGCACTATGGAGCAAGACAGTGTTTTAGCCAATAATTGAAAGCCTAGAAGGGACAGGTGCAGACCATCCCTGGCAAAGCAGCATATCTCCTTCCATGCTGACAAATATTGCACCCCCTTAGAATCATGCCAGAAACTAAATTCTCCCTTCGGTTATAAATACAACAGTGATATGAAAGGACATAGTACAGTTGTGTAAAGTCTTACCATAACAGTAGATGTCCTTCTCTTCACTGTTGCAGTATTTAATCTCTCCTTCCTGCTCCCTCTGCTCAAGGCTGATTTCTTGCTCTCCTGGCCGAGGGGCTTGTTCATCTTTTTTTCATTCTAGATGCCTGTTTTCCTTGTCCCCAGGGACATTCTGCTTCTCTTGTGGCTTTTTCAGTTCTGAGTATATGCTTCCATACATCACCATTATGCCCTGTGCCTTGTGTGGGAATTATACGTGTAACGTATGATACCTGTAAATACTAAAGGCTTTGGTATACTGGCCAAACATTGGGCTATCCTTGGCAGGAGTGAAGAGAAGGGCAACTACTGTTATGGTAAGATTTTACACCAGTATACCTTCTTTCCCTATCTCTTGCACGCTGTACTGAAGTATACTGATATAAAAAATTGGATAGGTTATTACAGGTGACAGTGATGTAAAATGGATAAATTATGTACACAGCGCTTCATCGTGGTTAAAGAAACACTGTTCATCTCTGAAATAAGTGCAGAGTGATGAACTTTTTGAACTTTGTCAGCAGTCCTAGAATCAGTTACTGAGCTTATTCAAAGTCTTTGAGAGTTTTTAAAAAATAAACTACCCTTTAAGGAAAACACTGCTTTGGAGGACTGTGGGTTTGATGTTTAAAATTATGGTGACAAGAACCTCTTTCATATTAATAAGAATGTATATTTTTGGGTTATTTCATTACTTAATCTAATATGTTGTGTTTCTATTCCAAGGTGAGCTGTTAATTCATGGGACTGTAGAGAGGCATTTCACTTAGGAGGGTTCCATTCTGCAATGAGAGAGAGAGAGAGAGTGTCTAAACTTTCTTAGTTTGCATGTAAATACATAAGGGGTAGAATGCTTAGGCTGTAAGACCTACATCATCCTGTTTTCAGGAGGATGTGACTGGAGTTACATAAAAATGGTAAAATCACAGAGGATAATATCTTCCCATCTTTGCTTTGTAAAGACCCTATTACCCTTTTGTTGATGGAATAAGTGTCTTCTGTTTATGGGGTGTTCAGAATCTTTAAATAACAGACTTGCTAAATAAAAACTTTGTTAAATCATAGTAACTCCTGTTTCTTCACACCATAGTCAAAGACCTTCTAAGAGAAAATGGAAGCAAACAGCAAGCCACATAGAGATTAAAAAAAAAAAAACAGAGTGAAATAACCTTAATGTAAAACTGCCTTCCAGTCCATATCTACCATAAGACCCCATGGTACAAATGTATGGGATTTTTTTATAATTTGAAAAATAATAATTCTTTGTCTTGTTAAAACATGTTTCAAGGTTCTTCCCAGACTCCTAGGTGAAATACATTGTGCAGAATACAAGCTTGAGTATTAAAAGGAATTTGCCAATTCATAAAGTGAAAGACAATGGGATTATTTTGATTCTTATTAATATCTCTTGTATTCCTGTAATCCTATCTGAAGTTTTCTGTGGGACTGATCAGTACAGGTAAAACAACATGAACACCTGTGGACATAAACAACACCTTCAGTATCTTGACTAAAATTATTTGTTATGTCTGTGTTACCTCAACTAATATCACTAAAAAGAGTGCAGTGTATTTGCAAACATTGCAGGTACCATATCTAAAGTGCCATGTGTACATGCCAAAAACATTAAAGGTAACCAGAGGTCTAAAGTGGATGTAAAGTTAAAAAAAAATCCTATTCCTGTCTCTTATTTTCAAAAAGCCAGATGTTATTGAATATTCAATGCTTCTTCTAATATTTCCTAACCTTTCAAATGGATGTGTAGATTTGTAGAATAAATAACACATATCCAAAACCAACTTTATAATGAGGTTTTGAAACACTGTTTGTGCAGAAAAAAAAATACATCAAAGCTGCATACCCTGAAATTTGCATTTTTCAACATCATAAGAGGAGTAATCTCCCAATGATAGCTTTACTGATTTTTAAAAATAAAACAAAAAAAGAGAGCATCTGCTGATTAAGCATCTAATATGTAACAAAAAATGTTTAGGATGGCGCAGTGGTGCAGCAGTAGCGTTGTCACCTCACAGCAAGAGGTTCTCTGGTTTGATTCTCGGCTGTGGTGACTTCTGTGCGGAGTCTTCATATCCTCCCTGTGGTCGTGTGGGTTTCCTCCCACATTACAAAGACATGTATGTGTCTGGAGTGTTTCTCCCTGGGCCTCTGCTGAAAATTGCCTCATTCCAAGTCGGACTTTCCCGGTTAATAAATGTAAAATAAAAAAACAAATCGGACCATTTACTGTATAAGCAGCTAATATCTAACAACTCATTATAAGGTAAGGATCTCAAGGTATGAGGAGGATGAGAATTATTCCCTTGTCAGAAGGGACCATTAGTGGGAGATTTTATATATATTCTTCTAGATTAACTGAGTATACACAATTACAGCTTTAAATTCGAATAAAAATAAATACATAATAGGACCCTCAAACAAAAAAGTCAGGTGTATATCTTAATGAGTAGAATTCAAGAACATTTAATTCAGAAGCTGTTGCATAACAACATTAAATCATCAATATAATTAAAATAACATGATTCTGAAAAAATATGATAAATAGTTATGCTGTTTAAAAATAGCATAGAAAGCGCCAAAGGCACATGGGGCAGTATCTTTAACAAATTAAATTACAGTCAGAACAAAAAAAAGTTTAAGATGAACAATATCACACAAGAACTGTAAAACAAAAAAGTGTCACTGAAATATTTGAAGTCTTAATTCCATAAACCTAACCAATAGTGATATGCAAACTAGTAATAGCAGCAGTGATCCAAAATATGCAGCTGTCCATTGTATGCCATTAGTCTTATCTAATAACATGGCAGAGTGTGTGGTGCAAGAACTAAGCTGTGCAACTTTAGAAAATCTTCGAAGTGAGTATACCACATCCGTAAGAAATACAAATGGTGAATAATTAGAGTAGAATTAGCCTTATCGGCAGGCTTAACTATATAGTTAGAATCATTAGCTAACCTCTTCAGAGCCTGCCTTTCATTTTCAGTAATATTAAACACCAAGATGTTCTTCGTGTTTCACTGTTGCAGTCATCACACTTGGGTTATCCTGCCAGAGGTAGCCCTCAGGTGGCCTGAATACCAGAGGCTCTGTATTTCTGCGTTGGTTGCTGTCACTCTAGGACTGATGTCAGGTCATCAGTGGCATAAAAACAGGCAGCCAGCGCCATTACATCAGTCTTTCTTGCCAAGGCGCCTGAAGCAGAAGCAGTTCGCATGAGTGCCAGTCGGCCTCTACCTGAGTTTTTGTTTGAGCTTTAGAAGACTTCAACTTCAATTTCGAAGTACCCAGTTGGGGATCTTTTTTTCTTGCTATAATCAATTTCAGAAAAAGTTAATTGTCTCGCCTGTGGAAAGCAAATACCACACAGAGATTTCCATTCACACTGCATCACCTGTTTAGGCCCAGACCACGATGTCCCTCGCTGATGGTTTTGTGCTTTGTTCAATGCCCATACTAATTGTCGTCAGGCCCTTATTGTAGCTAAATACTTTCGCTCTCGATCTCCGTATTCTGAAATGGCTTTGGTAAGCCATCCGACTACCGATCTTTGAAAAAAAAGTAAGGATAAAGACAGCCCGCACAGGTCCAAAGCTGCCGACGATGCTTCCGTTAAGCTAGTCGCTAGTTTGCTGGTACTCAGTGAGGTGCTTTCGCAGCCCCTGATGCCCACATCGATGGATTCGCAGGCCGCTACCAAGACCTGTTTGGAGTCTGGTATGCCGCGAGACACTTCTTTGACTACAGAACCTGCGGATGTCTGTACCTTGGATGGGTCCAGAGCTGCTGTGCAGGCACCATCTTCTGAGGAAGTTCTTCGCACTACGGATATTCGCCACAAACCGACGACTTATTTCGCATCTTCTGTTCTTTCTAAAACTACCGAGTTTCTAAGGCCCAGAGTATGAGCTATGCCTAAAAAACTGATGACCCAAACTCGGGTGCCTGCTTCCTTGCCACAATCACAGATGCTTAAAATGGCAGAATACCTTATCATGCTGATTAGGGGAAGCCAGCTTTCCCCACTAAAAGAAAGAGACTTGTCCTCAGCAGCTTTATCTGACCAAGAGTCTGACTACTCCGAAGTTTCTGATTATGAAGACATGCCCTTATCTGCTTATGAGGATTCAGATGCAGAGGAATCCATTCCATCTGCCTGTCCTCCTGAGGATTTTTATTTTGGTGAAACCCTACATACTTTGAGAGAGCACATCCATTGGGAAAGCCAGGATTATCCTCAGTCCAAAAAGAGACTCAGGGAATTTTTAGATTTACCACAGCACAGACCCTTAGCTATCCCTCCTGTTCTGGATGTCGTGGATGATGTCTTTATGGAATCCAATCTAACTCCTGATACTTTACCTCCTGCTCCCAGGAAACTTGACAAGTATTACAGAGTCCCTAACTCTCTCAAAATTCTTTTCAAGAATCCTACTGCTGACCCAGAGGTCATCTCCGAAGGGCTTAAAGGAATAAAAGCAACCACAGCTGAGAATCCCACCCCCTTCAACAGGGATTCTCAAGCCTTAGACAGATGGGGTAAAAAAGTATATACCTCTGCAACTTTTGCCATTAGAAGATTAAATTGTCAGTTCCACATGCTGAAAAACCAGCAACATACCATGGAACTCATTAAACAAAAATTATCTACCTTCCCTGACTGCAGAAAATAAAGATTTACAGGAACTTGTGCATTCTGCAAGCCAAATCAGTAAGCATTCCCTGCAATGTGGGTTTGATGCCCTAGACGCATCCTGCAGGGCAGCAGTCACAGGTTCTGTACTTAGAAGGCATGCTTGGCTTAGGGAACAGGCCTTGCCAGATCTTGTCAAATCAAAATTACTGGATGCACCACTGAACAAAGACAATCTGTTTGACACCAAAGCAGAAGAGGTTTTAAAAAAGATGGAAGAAAAAGCTAAGTCTATGCAGACAGTTAAAGACATTTTGCAAGTTCAGCCTCCAAGATTCAGTAGGCATTGCCCCTCAAAACATTGGTCCTTTCCAGCCCTCTCATGGCCACCTCAGACTAGACCTAGGGGAAACGGACCCCCCCCCCCCCAGACAGCAGTCTCAGGGTATGCAGAGATCTAAGCAATGTAGTACTTCCACTTCTAAACCAGGGAGTGCTAAGCCACCCCCTTATGGAAAGAATTTACAATGACTTCTCAACTTCTCCTCTCACCTCTGCCCATCTGCTCGTGTCCCTAGGAGGAAAATTTGCCTCCCATGCAAAAAACTGGGCCTCCATCACCAGCAATTAATGGGTCCTCAACATAGTGTCCCAGGGGTACAAATTTTATTTGCACATGTTGCCAACCCCAAAGGGATTCCCATCTCTTCCTCCAAACTAGTGAGCAGAGGCACAAAACCAAGTTCATTCCCTGCTCTCCACGAGAGCAATTCAGCCTGTTGCTGCAGATCAGCTTGGCCAAGGTTTCTATTCCAGACTTTTTCTGGTACCCAGAAAAGAGGGCACCTGGTGCCCAATCTTAGATCTATCTATTCTAAACACCTTCCTGGTGGTACCAAAATTCAAAATGCTCACACTGCAGCAGCTTCTCCCTATGCTGTCCAAAGATGCATGGTTAGCCACTGCTGACCTCAAAGAGACCTATCTGCATATTCCAATCAGAGATTCTTGCAGAAAATATCTACGTTTCAGGGCAGGATCTATGCATTATCAGTTCTCTGCACTTCCCTTTGGCTTATCCACTGCTCCCAGAGTTTTCACAAATGCCTGGCTTCAGCCATTGCTTTTTGCAGACAAAGAAATATTCAAATTTAGCCTTACTTGGACGACTGGCTGATTTCAGGCAGACAGTCAGGAAAAGCTGTTATAGCACTTGACATTTGTAAAGGACCTACTAACCTCACTAGGGTATACTATCAACGAAAAGAAATCTAAACTAGTCCCCAGTCAAAAAAATGTATTCCTGGGAGCAAGCCTGGACACAGCATCCCAGATGGCATTTCTAACTCCAGAAAAGCAAGCCTATCTGACAGGCTACTTCTCTCAACTGGCTACCAGAATCTAGTTATCCGCAAGGAAAATCCTGCAAGCTCTAGGGTTCATGGCCTCCTGCAGTCTACTAATTCCATATGCCAGCCTGCATATGAGGAAACTTCAGTGGTACCTAAAAAGCCTTTGGTGTCAACATTCTCAGGACCTGGAAACTATTATACCTTGTCTAAGAAAAGATTTTCTTTGGTGGGCAGCAGCATGCAACCACAACAAGGGACTTCCCTTTTCTCAACCCCACGCCGTCCAGACCCTAACCACAGACACATCAGACTATGCCTGGGGTGCTCACCTGGATGGCAGGTGCATTCGTGGCCACTGGAGCCAAACCAAGTTCATCTGCACATCAACCAAAAAGAGGTGCTAGCTGTTCAGCATGCTCTGACAGCTTTCAAATCCCTGCTCTCTCCAGGGCCTCTATTAATCAAAACCGACAACACCACAGTAATGTGGTACATCAACAAGCGGGGGGGGGGGACCCACTTTTATCCATTCTGCAGGCTAGCCATGACCCTTTGGAACACAGCCTCAGCCATGCATATTCATCTGCAAGCTCTATTCCTGCCAGGCAACCAAAACTCTTTGGCAGCCAACTTAAGCAGAAATCACCTGGACCCACATGAGTGGCAATTAAACCACAACACCTTCAGCCTTGTGACCCAAAAATGGGGTACCCCAAAAGTAGACCTATTTGCCTCCCCCTACAACCACCAGCTCAGCAAATCCTGCACCAGGGAACCTCACAGGCCTGGAAAGTGGATGTTCTATCCTTCCAGTGGGCAAACCTCTCAATCTATGCATTTCCCCCTCTACCTCTTCTTACCAGAGTATTAGTCAAAATAAGGGAGGAAAGGCCAATGGCAATCCTGATTGCCCCAGACTGGCCACGCCAACACTGGTACCCACTACTGTGCAGTCTGTCCCCGTTGCCTCCATGGCACCTCCCCCAGATTCCAACTCTCCTGACTCAGCAGGAGGAGAGTTCTTTCATCTACAGTTGCCGACCCTGAACCTAGCAGCCTGGCTTATTCCTTGACTTCTCCTCCAGTGGCCAGCCTAAACAAACAGGTCCTGGATGTCATACGTAAAGCCAGACGACCCAGTACTAGAAAATCCTATGCTGACTAGTGGAAAAGGTATTGTTCATGGATCCAGACTAAAGGAGCTGACCCATCACAACCCTCCTTACCTCTCATCCTGGATTACCTAGCAGAATTACTCTACAGGGGCCTATTCTTCTCTTCCATTAAAATCCATGCCTCTGCCATCTCTGCACATTACAGCACTGAGCCACCTCTCTTCTCACACCCTCTCATCAAACAGTTCCTGAGAGGGGCTAACAAGGCCACCAAGAAGAGCCCCTACCTCTGCTTGGGACCTTAACTTTGTGTTGGAAAAGCTCACCTCCCCCATTTGAGCCTGCAGCTTCAGCAGAGTTAAAATTCCTCTCGTGGAAAACAGCCTTTTTTCTGGCCATCACTTCAGCTAGAAGAGTGTCTGAGCTACAAGCACTTATGGCTATGGAACCTTTCATCATTTTTTCGTACTGACAGGGTCTCCATCAGGACTAATCCAACTTTCATGCCTAAAGTGGTGACTAGTGTGGCTCTCAACCAATCTATTCATTTGCCCACCTTTTTCCCTAAACCTCAAAATAATGGGGAAAGGATCCTGCACTCTTTAGATGTGCACAGATAGCTCAGATTCGACCTGGATAGGACTAAGCCCTTTAGGAAATCTGAACAGTTACTAGTCAGCTTTGCACCAGGGGCAGAGGGCAAAGCCATATCAAAACAAACCATCTCCAAATGGATACCACACTGCATCCATTTCTGTTACAAACACCATGGGAAACCACCGCCACATGGGGTCAGAACACATTCTACTAGGGTAAATTCAACCTCTACAGCCTTTCTCAGAGGGTTCCTACTAGGGACATCCTGGAAGCTGCTACATGGAGTTCTGTTCATATCTTCACCAAGCATTACCACCTGCCTATCTTTTCAAAATCCAGGACAGGCTTTGCAGCCGCAGTCTTTCAGGACATACTGGCCTGCCCCAACTCTTCTTGACTGCCTCCACCTGTTCCTCAGCTTTAAGAATCAACCCAAATGTGATGACTGCAACAGTGAAACACGAAGAACATAGTACAGTTGTGTACACTTACCATAAATGTAGATGTTCAAGTGTATTCATTGTTGCAGTCCTGGTTTACCACCCACCAGCCCTCTTGTCTCTCTCTCTCTCTCTTTTCCTCACCCTTACAGGGCTATTGGTATTTACTTTCTACTGATGGTGTTACTCCACCATAACTTAGCTCCTTATATGGGGGCTCCTGACATTTGGGGAAGAAAAACTGATCTAATGGCGTCGGCTGCCTGTTTTTATGCCACTGATGACCTGACGTCAGTCCTGGAGCAACAGCAACCGACGCAGAAATACTAAGCCTCTGGTATTTGGGCCGACTGAGGGCTACCCCTGGCAGGATAACCCAAGTGTGATGACTACAACAGTGAATACAATCTAACATCCACATTTATGGTAAGTGTACACAACTGTACTTTTTACTTATGAAATTCATCAAGCTTCTAATTTCATGTGAAATATAGGCCTCTATTCTGAAAGATCTGCTCTCAGTGTAAGAGTCAGAGCAGGTGTTTTGCAATTTGGTTTCTGTAGTAAGCCTGTTTATAGATAGGCCTTACACTGAAGAAAGTCACTTACCCTGACAGCAGGTACTTTGGAATCAGGGTAGACTTGCACTGAGAGCAACTCTCTTGGAATCTGGCCAAAAATCAAAGAATTTACAAATACATTTTAAAAGGAGGCCTAAATATACATACTGCATTTTCTAGGAATGGGTCTGCTTCATAACACTGAAATTTTGAATTTCATAACACTGAGACCAAAACATCTAAATCCCAAAACATTGAAAATTCAGAACATTGAAAGTGTGCTTCATAACATTGAAAACTACAGTGCATATGTAAATAACATCCCCTCTCCACCGATAACAACACCTAACAAACAAACACACTTTCTACTACCCCCTGCAACCCCCTGTAAATTAAATATACCTACTCCAAGATCACACTGCAGTAGAAAAAAGTTAATTTCCTAACCTAATTTATTTTATTTTACATTTGTTGACCGGGCTAGTCTAGCTGGAGACATGTCCATTTTTAGTAGAGGCCCGGGGAGAAAAGCTCCAGGAAATCGTGCAGAGTTTATACAAAGTTAAAATAGAAGTTATACAGATATTGAAAGAATAGAATTATCGCAAAAAAAAAATGTTTTTTTTTTTTTTTTTTTTTTTACACAAGTAGTACAAATTAGAATACTCATAGTCATTTTGTAAGGTACAGTATACATATATACATATATGTTATATGCAATAATATAGTTTATTGATACATAAAAGGTAGTTGCTAAAGGATGTGGGGTGAGATAAGTGAATAGGAGAAGATTTAGTCAGGGTTAGTACAGGTGTATAGCCAGTGATTATTGAGATATAGTTTTAGTTCACTGCATACAATGAGGTTTGGAAATTAACTTTTTTCCACTGTAGTGTGATCTTAGAGTTGGTATATTTAATTTACAGGGGGTGTGGGGGCAGAGTCCCCCCTGCAGAAACATACAAAGTGTGTTAGCTAGTTGTTGTGGGTGGAGGTGATATTTACTTGTGCAATGTAGTTTTCAATGTTATGAAGCACACTTTCAATGTTCAGTTTTCAATGTTTTGGCTTTTCAGTGTTTTGAATTTTCGATGTTATGGTCTCAGTGTCATGAAATTCAATGTTATGAAATTTCAATGTCATGAATTAGACCCCTAGGAACACACAAATTTACATCAAGTATGAAATATGAATTCATTTTACTCAACACAAATTTTAAAATTCAAAAAAGGAATACTTTGCAATATAATCATAAAAGTCGCATGCATTAGTCAAAGTTTAAATAGTAAATCTGGAGAAAAAGTAAGTTCTGGGGTATTAAAAAATCTTTTAAATGAAGTTGCCTCACATAACTAACACAGTGTGTCATCAATTTGTGTAACCTGGGCATATTTGTTGGAATGAACTTAAGGCCCAAACTCAGTACCTGCAGTAAAGAATTGTTTAGTTCATAACCAGCAATATTATGAATGGTAGATGTAATTATCTCTAATTTGTCAAGGATTTCTGGGCATAGTTACATCAGAGAAAATGTCTGTAGGCTAAATATCAAGAGTTGTTGTTATATCTTTCGGCTTTTCCCGGTTAGGAGTCACCACAGCGGAACTCTGGTCTGCTAATGATTGGCAGTAGATTTTTACGTACCGGCTTGCCAGGCCTGACACACAACCTTCAACGAAGGTATGCCCATTCATGCATGTCTCCACACAGAAGACGCTTTAGCTGAGAATCGAACAGGACAATGTCTTACTGTGAGGCGACAACGCTACCACAGCACCACCACCGTAGGTAAAATGTAGAATTTGCTAGTCCAGTATCCACCGTTATTTTATTCTCCTCAATTCATATTTTACTGGACTCTGCCATTATTTTAAATTGTTGATTGTGATGAAAGGTGTTTGCTTGGTAGATATTTTGCTGATTAGTAAGTTTCTGGTGTGTGTGTTTTCATGTTTTGGCCTGCTGCTGGAAACTGACAGACCTCAAGTCTGCAGATGTAAGGTTAAAGAGCCTTCCCCCATAGGAAATAGGAAGTTGTGTGTTACTGCATTCCTATGTTTTGTTAATTGTCCTATCATGTTGCTGTTTATTGCAGTTCTCCTTCTTAAAGGTATAAGCATTATTTTTGTAATAATAACCTAAAGCTCACTACAGTTCTTGTTCCTGCTCCTGCTCCTCATCCATAACCTTTTGATAAGTAGCAAACATTTTACTCTCCAGTCTTGTTTTATCCACACTTTATTAAAGATTTACATTATCAGTTAAAATTCTTGATCTCTTAATTCATCTCATTCTGTTAACCTTGCATTCATTCTGTAATACAGAGATGCATAGCCTCAATCTACCTTATCTTAAAGTACCTTTCTTGTTCATCAGATCCTTGGAAAGGAAAGCTGCGTGATTTGAAGGTACAAAGGCCTGCTGGAGTGAAATCAAATTCATATATTTCTTTCTTTAAAGAAAGTATAATGTACCTTATTTTCTTGCAAAATTACTCATTCTGAAGTCACAACTTTTCACAGGATGTGGTGTCTATGCTTAACTTTTTAAGCCTTCAAATATAACTACCAGTGTCAGTTCTTGAGAGATTTAGCTCCACTGTCTTCAGTGTTTTAGCTTTTTGAGTATAGTTATCCATGCATCTCTGGGAATTATGCAGTGAATATAGATTAGTGTCATGCAAACCCCTCAGAATGGCTAAACTGTTGAAAATACCAGTAGTTGTCAACAATGACAGTTAAAAAAAATAAATGACAGACTTACTAAAAAACTTTGTTATATCACAACTCCTATTTCCTAGTGCCTTGGTCAAATACTGTCTAAGGGGAAAAGGATCAAGCAGCAAACCACATATAAATTAAAAAATATGATCAGCCAATTAAACAGCCAATCAAAACAAAGAAATTAAACAAAGCATCCTAATAGGAAAGAGCCTAATGTGCAGATGTACTTTCAGTTCTTCATCTGATGAGCTATACAGTTTCAAATCATCGACAAAGAGAAGACAGGTCTGAATGGAGAGATGAAAAGTCAGCAAACAAAGGTGTGTAGTAGTGCTGAAATTGAATTCATTCTCAAATCTTAGTGAGTACCTTCATGAGATGGACCCTGTTTTCTACAAAATCTCAACAAGGTGACACTGATATGTAGACTGTATTTATGTAGCCTAGAACATGGACAGAAGTAGGTCAAAAATTAAAAAAAAAGTGCCCAATCCTGGTAGGTGCACTGGTGCCAGGACTGGAAAAAATGACAGTGTAGAATCCTCAAAATGCGGAAACATTCCAACAGTGGGGCCAGGCCAGGCCCAGAGAGGGAGAAATGCCCCCCATTGTAAAAGGAAGTAGCAGTCCACAAAAACTGATAGGCCAAAGAAGAGCCTTAAAGACAATAGAAAGGACTATTGTGGACAAGAAAGAAATTATGTATTGTTACTATTATACAAAAAAAAAAAATTAGAGAAAAGAAAAATACTTGCACAAGAAAAACTGTTAGAAACTTCAAATAAAAATTTGCGGTCACTAATGCAACAGATTTTTGAAAAATAGTATATAGAACAAGAAACCGTGATCTGTTTGGAAAAACAAGCACCTGAGGAAGTGCGGAAATATAAACAACAAAAACTTAGGTATTTTTGAAAAGTATAAAAAGAAATATGGACAATGGAAAGAGAGAGAGATTTGATATGGTACAATATTTATGGAAAGGCAAAAGCCAAATTAATCAACATAAAAAAGGCAGCCCCAAAGATATTTGAAGAGAAATACAGGCAAGGGCATCCAGACATGGAAAATTTCACAATAAAAAATATACCACAAAGAGGGAATTAGAAAAGCAGATTACTAAAGTAAAAAAAAAAAATAGAAGTTGAAGTGATGAAGTGCCTGCGAAGAGAAGGATTTGATGTAGAAGATCTAACATAGTTTACATCACAGCATGATGGAACGAATCCCCAAATTAAGGAGAACAGGAAGATCAGGAGACATCTGAAGAAGAAATATGGACATGGGAAAGAAAAAGAGGTTTAATATAGTGCAATACTTTTGCAAAGGAGAAAGTAAAATTAATCAATACAAAAAGAGCAGCACCAAAGATATTTGAAGAGAAATACAGGCAAAGGAATCCAGACATGGAAAACTTTACAATATAAAAAACAAGAAGACAAAGAGGAAAAGTAGAACAGATCATCAGTAATGGAAGAGTTAAAGAAATAGAAAATGAGTTTATGGAGTACCTCCAAAGTGAAGGATTCAGTGTAGAAAATCTAATTCAGAAAGCACCACAAAAGAATAGATAAATGGAACCCCAAATTAAGGGGAAACCAGTAGAACAGGAAGCAATTGGTCAAGTGCCATATGAAGATATTTTGAAGCCTTCCACAGGAAACAAGTATAAATAGTCACTTGAAGCTGGAAGGCAAGGGAAGGAACAGGAAATTGTGGAAACTCTGACACAGTTAATGTTGAGGAGTGATAGGCTAGTGAGTTCTAATCTAACAGAGCAATTGATTGCACAGGAGGAAATTGAAGAGAATGTGCCACAGGAAGATCCAATAGAACTTTCTATAGAATGCCCATAGGAAATGGAAAACAAAAAATGTGCCCTCAGTTTAGAAGAAAACAAAAAATGTGCCCTCAGTTTAGAAGAAAACAAGCTAAGAGAAGAGTTGCTTGAATTAGTAGAGATAGTCATATTAAGATCAATGAAAGAAATAGACTGCAGAAAGTCAATAAAACCTAAAAAGTCAGAAGTTTGATAAAACAAATGAACACAATGATTAGAACTGTTCATAAAGATCCATATGATATAACAGAAGTAAACAGGATATATTACTGTGCAGCTAAATTAATAACCGATAAAGTTCTACCACAAGAACACAGGATAGTAAGGGAGAGAAAGGGGAGAAATCAAATACCATCATGGAAGTATCGAATAGAGAAAACTATAAATCAACTAAGACAAGAAGTGTAATTGTTTGAAGAGTACAGAAGAGGAAACAGTTCAACAAAAATACTTAGAAAGATAGATGTGATAAAAGCAATGCACAGTATTAGAATAAATCAGGATCTGTCATCCACTATCACAAATAAACTAAAAATCTCAGCACAGGCAGAAACATTTAGAAGATGCACAGATAAATGTAAAGGAAAAGTACAAAATAAGCAATTTATTGATGACCCAAAAAAGTTTTATAGAGCATTGGGAAACAAGGTAAAAGGAATTGAAAGACCACCAAAAAAGAAGAAATAAATACATTTTGGAGAAGAATCTATGAAGATCTTGTGGAACATAACAAAGATGCTAAATGGATAGAAAAAGTAAAAGAATGAATAAGAAATTTAAAGGTACAGGATATGAAATAGGATGAAGTAACAGCCAGAGAGATTGAAACAAAGTTAAGAAAAGCCTCAAATTGGAAAATCCCAGGCCCAGATGCAGTACCTAACTTCTGGTTAAAAGTATTAACATCTTTGCCTAAAGATTTAGCCATGAGTAAGAACTATTTATATGCACACCCCAAACAGACACCAACCTGGTTAACAACAGGAAAAACAATGCTCCTACTTAAAAGCGAAACTGCAAGCTACCCTAAAATTATAGACCAATAACTTGCCTTCTGACGACGTATAAACTTTACACTGGAATTGATGCTGACAGAGTCTAAAGTCATTTAGAAGAAAACTCAATTATGGCAATAGAACAAAAGGGCAATAAAAGAAAGTCATATGGAACAAAGGATCATTTGCTGTTAAAGTCATAGTGGAGAACTGTAAAAAGGGGGATAATTTAATAATGGCATGGACTGACTACAAAAAAGCATTTGATAGTATCCCACATTCATGGATAAAAGAGTGCTTAAAAATGTATAAGATATACCCTACACTGATCGATTACATTACAGTGACCATGAAACCAAGGCAAACCACTTTGCAGTTAAGCCATGATAAAGGAGTAACTATTATTCCAGGTATAAAAATTCAAAGGGGGATATTGCAGGGTGACTCTCTGTCACTGCTACTATGCTGCCTTGCCCTTAATCCATTAACCTGCCTACTTAACAGCTTATGCCATGGCTGTAATTTGGCTCCTAGAAAACAACAAAGTGTAAAGACTTCTGGTCTTCTGTTGATTATTTGAAACTGTATAGCTCATCAGACGAGGAACTAAGTTGTCAAAACCTTTTCAGATGATATAAGAATGTCATTTGGCCTTGATAAATGTGCAAAAGCAACTTTTAAAGCAGGAAAACTGCAGCACCAAGAAAACATCAGTTTAGGACAAGAATGTGATATAAAAGAACTTGAGCAGGAGGGAGTGTATAAATATTTGAGAATTGATGAAGGATCAGCAACGAAACATGAACAAATGTGAATAAAACTTAGTAAGGAGTACCTTAAAAGACTTAAATTAATCCTGAAAACAACGTTGACATCTAGAAATAAAATCAAGCTATAAACCAATTTGCTCTTCCTGTCCTAACTTACAGTTTTGGAGTGACTGACTGGCCCTAAAATGTGTTAGGAAAACAAGAAGGATGCTTCATGCCCACTAAATGATTTATAAAAATCACTGCATACCAAGATTATATATTCCCCGTTCCAAAGGAGGGATGGGCCTCCTTGAAAATGTATTACATGTACAGATCTGCAATTGTGGGACGTTGACCTCACAATATCCATATGTAGGGAAAGTTTTGAAACATTAGGAGTATACATCTAAGATGACTTCCCTGCTTAGGCTAGCAGAAGCATATTGGTGTCAAGCAGGAATAGAAATCAAACCACAAGTGGATAAAAAACAGGCAGCAACTGAATGTGCCAAAAAACAAAAGAAAGCATATAAGGTGAAAGACCAGATGAGAAAGCAAGAAATGTGGAAAATGCATAAATTAAAGTTGCAAGTATAGAAAACCTTTGGAAGAACCTCATGTTGATCAAGAATGAATGCAGGAATGGTTAAGGAGAGGCAAATTCAAACCAAGCGATGAAAGGTTAATATTGGCAGCACAAGATAGTGGGCTATGTACACGTTGGTTTACATAGTCCATTGAACATGTGGGAGAAACAGACAATTGTAGGTTTTGTAAAACAGAAATGGAAACAGTTGCACACCTCATTGCTGGTTGCAACATACTAATGGCAGAAGGACTGTATACTGAAAGGCATAATAATGTGGTGAGGCTGTTGCACTAGGGATTGTGCAAACATTATGGTACTGAAGTGGCTAAAAAACACTGGAAACATAAGCCACAAAGCATCATAGAAAATGATGAAGTCTACATCACATGGGATCATCCATTACCAACAGTTCAAATGATAGATGCTAGAAAACCAGATATAGTGGTCCAAGAAAAGAAGATAAAGGTAGCATTGATCATTGAAATTACCACACCCAGTGACTACAGTGTCCTACGTACAAAGAGACACAAAGTCATAAAATATCAGAATTTGCAAGCAGAAACAAGAGCAATGTGGAAGAAACATACCCAGATAGTTCCAATAGTAGTAGGAGCAATGGGTCTTGTAAAAAAAAAAGAGTCTACAGTCATATTTAGATACACTACCAGTACATGTAACTCCGTATGAAAGTCTCATTACTGGGCACATTGCAGGTGCTGCAAAGAGCACTTTTAGCTGACATCAAAGAGTGAAACAATGCTAATTTTGTGAACTTTAATCGTACTTTGACTTAGGAATGGGGTCCATTCTCATCATGGTATTAGACACCCAAAAGATTCGGAGAAATTAAAAATGCAGATGTATAGAATTTTATACTACTTTATGCTAGCAGACGTTTCACGGCCTTACCCTCTCACAGATGTGAAGAACATTTCTGCAGAAAAAAAAACAAATATGAATATTTAAAGCACTCAGATAATGCCAGTTCATATAATGTGTGGCAATAGGACTTTTTATTAATATCAGAATCGTTGTGTTAAAAAAATATGTGCTTGAGTTGCTTCTCAGGTTTTCCCAGCAAATATATTGCAGTCTATGTTCAGAATTGATAAGTCAGGCCTGAGCACAATGTGCTTAAAAGCTGAGAAGAAGCAGACCTAACCTTGCCAAAAGCTGTTTATTTAGGTAGTGAATGAAATTACAATTATAGATGTAATCTAATGAGATGATAAAAATGGAAGTATGCAAGATAAAATGTCGGTCAGATAAAAATACTAAACTAAAAAATAGTGTGGAATAGTGTGTGCATGTGTTGTATCTTTAAAAGTGTTTCCAAGGACAGCATGTGATAGCTTCAGTGCCATTTTGAGAGTGCAGCCAGAGAGTGAGCGTGTGTGAGTGTAATAGCTAGCTAGTTTATAAATGTATCTAAGTTAAAGTTATTAAGCCTCAGTCCTGATGTGTGTGCACATAATAAAGCTGCTTGACTAGAACCCACAGATGTTTATCTGTTTTATCCTCACCAGACGAGTGACATGGAGTCAGAGCCAGGATTCCAGAGACTGCTTTTCAGAGCTATGAGGTTCAGACTTAACAGTGAAGGTAAGCTAAGTGAACCGAGTACAAAAATGGGCCAGAAATGAACTAAAGGTAATGAAAACTTGCACAAATTATTTATTTATTAAAAAAGATAAAATGGAGCATTACAAGGGCACAAAATGCTTTATTAAGCAAATAAGTGGCACAAAAATGTATTAATTAAACAGAATGTTTGAAATTAAGATATTTGATAAAACGATTAGCAGAAAACACCTCAGGGGTTTGGAATTATCTCGGAATTGCAAAACAAGCATGTTTAAAGTAAAACAAGCACAAGAAAAGTATAATGGGTATGAAAAAAAGATTAAACGAGCAAAACAAATATAATAAAGGGCACATTAAGCATAAACAAAGCGACTGCATGTTTTTTGGCAAGTTACTGTGGTTTGGCATAAACTACTATTTTGCATTGATTTAAGCTATTCAGGGTATAACTAGAGTTATTCAAAGTATATCAAAGTGTATAAAAGTGCTTACAGTGTTTGCTTATTACTGTGCATTTATTCCGAAGAGTTTATGTGCAAAGTCCAACTATTTCGTAAAGTGCAGTCAAAATACAACCATTTCAAAACGTTTCTTGTGCTGGGTGCGTCTATTCACAGAATGCCATTATTACAGAGTGTTTCTTACACTGTACTGAGTTATTTAACAAAGTACAGCCATGTTGGGAAAGATTCAGTGTGTTGTGTACTGTTTATTCACAAAGTGCAGTTACTTCAAAATGTTTTTTACTCTGAGGTTCTTCTGCCCAGTTTATTAGCACAGTGCAGTCATTTTGAAATGTTTCTTACACTGACAAGGGGTGATTTCCTACAGTACAGTGATTTCAAGAGTATTCTTGTACCTAGGAAACTTGTTTCAAAAGTTCAGTTATTCAGAGGCTTGATGTGCTATTGGGCATAGTTGCAAGTACTGGCATAAATTTCTAACATATATATATATATATATATATATATGTATATATATATATATATATATATATATGTGTGTGTGTGTGTGTGCGTGTGCGTGTGTTCGTGCATACTTGCAAAAGCCTTCACAGGTATGTGTTAATATGACAGAGGCATTTTGCAGACTGGATCCAGTCGTATTTGATCAGAATATTGCAGAGAATTGGAGAATATTTGAGCAAGAATATGATATTTTATACAAGCAACTTATTCTGACAAATATCCATACACCAAGGGCATTCATTTTGCTAAACTTAGCTGGGTCAGATGTCATTGAAAAAGACCATTCATTTGTGTATGCGTCAGCAGTGTATGAAGGAGTAGGGAAAAACCATCATATTGTTGGACAGGCTGAATCAAGAGAAGACCCCAAGTGTTTGAAATACAAATTCACGGAAATATGCAACCCCCAGACAAATGTTACATTAGAGAGGCATTTGTTTTACACAAGAGATCAAAAGCCAAGAGAAACTTTTGCAGCTTATATTACTGACCTGAGAAGCAAAGCTAAAACATGTAGGTTTGGTGACTTAAAAGATGAGTTAATAAAGGACAGGCTTGTGTGTGGCATTAATAGTGCTTCAGTGAGTAAGATTTTTTTTTTACAGTGATTTAATGCTGAGCAAAGCTATTGACATTTGTCAAATCCATGAAGTTACAGAAAGGCACACAGGTATGCTTACGAGTGATAAGAGGATGGTTTCAGCAGGCTCCAGAGCAAATGTAAACAGCATGCAACATGTGGCTAGCAGAAGCAGGCCTAAGCGCATGGCAGCTGCAACTTCTGTGGGTGTGGCAGGTAAAACCTGTAGTTTTCCAGCATGTTATAAGACTAGTTCAGTGAAAAGGACATGCTCAGTGCTGCAAAAGGCTGAGTCAGCAAAACCCAAATCAAGCTTTATTGTTAACTGTCGCAGTTGTGGTGCCAATCATGAGTCTAAAAGAGAAAAGTGCTTAGCATTTGGTCAGCAATGCCACAAGTGTAAAAAAGGGAACCATTTTCAAACATTTTTCAAATCAAGTAAACCTCTCACAGTTATAAAGAAGGGTCACTTAAAAAAGTAAGTTGATCATATAGAGAACTGCAACCCTACTTTCTACATAGATGGTGTATCAGTAATTGGTGAAAAGGTTGATGCAGTAAATTTGTTTGCAAGAATGAAGTGTTTTGTACTGTCCGGATCAATGGTAAAACTACCAAGCTGAAAGTAGACACTGGTTCAAAGTATGTTTTGTCAACAGACACATTTGCTAAGGTGACAGCTGGTGAACAGCTTAATGTGATCAGTTGTGTGAAATTTGTTGCTTATGGAGGTGAGGAAATTCAGACCAAAGGCTCAGTAGTGCTTTCATGTTATTTGGCCTGAACTGCTACAATTTACTATTCTATGTAGTCTAAAGACCTCTGCAGTCATTATTGGGTCTCAGAGACAGTTTGAGACTGAATCTGCTTTCCTTTACCAAAGAAGTTTGTCCCAGTTCATGTTTTATTGATGCTATTTTTGCAGAGTATGCTGATGTTATTGATGACAAGTTAGACAAACTTCAAGTTGTGTATTCTATGAAGCTTGACCCAGAGATCAATCCAGTGGTCAGACCAGCAAGAAAAGTTATGACAGCTATGCAGAATAAAGTCAAAGCTCAGTTGGATAAAATGATGCAACAAGGTGAAATTTGTCCAATTACAGAACCTACTGAATGGGTGTCATCTATGGCAGCAGCCAACAAAAAAGGCTGAGATGAAATCAGAATATGCATTGACCCAAGGTATTTGAACAAAGCATTAAAGAGACCACATCATCCTATGTGCACAACTGAGCAAGTCGTAGCCCTAATACGGAATGCCACTATTTTTTTGTCATTTTGGCAAGTAATGCTTGAATGCAAATCTTCAATACTAACTACTTTCAGTACCCCATTTGAAAGATATAGATTCCTCAGGATGCCATTTGGAGTAAATTCTACAAGTGAAGTATTTTAGCGTGCAATGGGCCAAATATCTTCAGGTTATCCTTGTGCCATTATAGTAGATGATTTATTGGTTGGAGGCAGTGGTGAAGCAGAGCATGACAGGAACCTTAAGAAAGTTCTAAACAGAGCATGTGAAGTGAATTTGAAGCTCAGTCCTCTGATGTGCAAATTCAGCCTACCAGAAGTTACATATGTAGGTCATTTATTTACTAGTACTGGCTTGCAACCAAACCCATCCAAGCAAGCAGACATTCTTGATGATGCCAGAACCAGGTAATGCTCAAGCTCTACATTGTTTTCTTGGTATGGTCAACTATCTAGGCAAGTTTATTCCAGACTTCAGTGCATTGACAGCTCCTTTGAGAGAACTAATGTGCAAAAATGTTACATGGTCTTGGTTGGAAGAGCACCAGAGAGCATTTGAAGACCTTAAGCAGAAAATTGCCACCTCACCTACATTAAAATACTATGATGTGATAAACCAGTATCTCTCCCCTGTGACACTTCAAAATTTGGCCTTGGAGCAGTTATTCTTCAAGAAGACAGACCAGTAGCCTATGCATCTAAAACTCTTAAACTGAGATGCAAAATTCTCAAATTGAGAAAGAACTTTTGGCAGTAGTATTTGCATGTTCAAAGTTTCATGATTATATTTATGGTCGAGCTATTCAGATTGAAACTGATTATCAACCTCTAGCAATTAATTTAAATAAGCCTTTGCATTTATGTCCAGCAAGTTTACAAAGAATGATGCTCAGATTGCAAAAGTACAACTTCAAAATGGTCTGTACAACAGGCAAACTTCTTTGTCTGGCTGATATCTTGTCCAGATCGACCAGAAATACAACAGAACAGCTTAATGCAGAGAATTTTTACTTTGATGTCATTGAAGTGCATAATTTTTCTGCCACGAGACTTGAGGAGCTGAGAGAATCATGCAAAGACTGATCCAGTTTTGCAAAAGCTCAATCACTTCATTAATGTTGGATGCCCGTCAAAAGAATCTAGTGTACTGCTTGAAGTGAAAACTTAATTTCCTTACGGAGCTGGAATGTTAATGGAAGATAGCATTATTTTCAAAGGTCCTAAAATTGTAGCTCCTGCTTCCTTACAATGTGAATACATCCAGATTTTGCATCATGGTCACCCAGGTTCCAAATCTACCAAAAGAAGGGTGAGAGCACTAGTATTTTGACCTTCTTTAGCAAAAGATATTGCTAAAGTAATTTATTTTTGTTCAGTATGCAATAGTATTGAACTGCATTTGCAAAAAGAACCACTTCAGCTAAGTCAAGTTCCTGAACTACCTTGGAGAACAGTAGCCATTGATATATTTGAGTGGAACAATCAGAATTACTTAGTGTTGGCAGACTCTTATTTGAACTGGTTTGAGATCACTTTACTGCCTAACGTAACGTCCACTGCTGTTATCACCAAGTTGAAACATAATTTTTCAGCCTGTGGTAGTCCACACAAAGTTATTTCTGGCAATGGTACCCAATTTACCAGTCAGTTGTTTCAGAAATTTGCAAAAGAATGGGACTTTGTACATGTTACTACTAGTATAGGATACCCACAGTCAAATAGACTAGCTGAATATGCAGTACAGAGTGCAAAGCAATTATTAGAGAAGTCAAAGAGTGATGATACCGATATCTTTTTGAATTTACTCAATCTCAGAAACATACCCCCATGACAAAACACTTGGCTTGCCTGCTCAGAGACGTCTGTGTAGGCAAACCAGAACAACATTGCCTAGCAGTTCCAGTTTGTTGAGGTCTAAAGCTAAGAACAATCAAAGCCCAACTATTCAGAAAGCGTTCTTTCCAGAAGTCCAGCTATGATAAATCGAGCAGATTTCTTCATCCATTGAAAGAAGGAGTGACAGTGAGGATACAAACAAAAAGGTTTCTACGAGATCGGTCAAGTAACAGGTTTATGTACTGAGCTGAGATCCTACTTCGAGGAATCTGAGGGTGTGGAGTACAGGTGAAATTACAGACATCATCTTCCTGTAATAGAATCGATATCACAGCATTGTTCCTGTGATACAGATCTCAGAGCAATCCAGACAATGTTCCTATTGCAGAACATGTCTTAACTGCTACTTCCAATCCTGATGTCCCCAAAGTTGAACATTCAGCAGAGACAGCCCCAGTTGCTAGACCTAGTTCTAATTTCTATGTCACACGATTTGGTCATATTTCCAGACCTAGTGTGAAATACACAGCAGCCTGGCCATAACTGTCTGTATGTATTTAGTTCTGTATAACTGCATGGCAAAGAATTATTTTGCATCAGTTGCATGTCAATTAATGTTAATAATGCATGACTCATTTATCAATGAGGAAGGATGTAGAATAGTGTGTGTGTTGAACCTTTAAGAAATGTTTTCAAGGGCAGAACGTGCATATAAATAGTAAGTACGTGTTAGTTTCAGTGCCATTTTGAGTGTGCAGCCAGAGAGTGAGCATGTGTGAGTGTGATAGCTAGTTTATAAGTTTGTCAAAGTTGAAGTTATTAAGGCTCAGTCCTGATGTGTTTGTACATAATAAAGGTGCTTGAACAGAATCCACAGATGTTTGTTTTATCCTGATCAGAGCGACATAAAGCAAGAATGTACATGACAGTCATGATAAGAAGGAGAATCCAGTGTGATTCACAAGAAGTTACAGTGCAGTAGAAATCCAAGCTTTATGTAGGAGGTGTAGCTAATAAGTAACATATGCCAGAATAATGTATGTGGCATATAGTCAATTTTTTTTTTTTAATAGGCATATAGTCAAATTTTAAGAAACTGGAATAGAAGGAACTTTATTTTTTTGCAAATGTGTGTGAATGGAAAGATGAGCAAGTTCAAAAGAATAGTCACGTAGCTGAAAATAGACTGTCTGTGATGTCAAGGTAACAATAACACTGAGCCATACATTTTCTGTGGGGAATGTGTAATGGAAAATGCATTTTCTGATGTTCCCAGTTGTGTGAACTGAGATGTTTTTCATATAGGATCAGATTAGAAGGGAAGGTGTTGCATGTATGCCATCTAAAAAGCTGTAAGGCAGCAGAAAACAAAAAAATTAAAGTAGCCTGCAAAGAGTACCCTGACGAACCACAGCAGCAAACTACTGGCATGACTGAACCAGCACAGGCTGATACAGTGCTTTCAACCCACAGCCAGATAGTGGCCATGATTAACCATTTAAAAGAAAAAAAAAGTTCCCTGGCAGTAGCTGAAACTGTGAGAACCAAAATCAAGTGAGTCCTATAATTTCCACTCAGATGATATATTTACTCTGCAGTCACACATAAAGGACAAACAGGGAGGCATGGCTAAGATGCAGGCAAGAGTGCAATAGTTTAAGATAAAAGTACAAGGATAGAGCCCAAAGTGAAAAAAATGCATTTCTATGGATTTCCTGAGTGATGGGAGTGCAACAATTCATAGATGGAATCTGCAGTCCTTACTGAGAGGTCGTGCATAGTGTTTACAGGCTGACTGAGGGTAATTGTTGGCTTTCCTTGTCAGATCATTGAGTGGTTTGTTTTCTGTGCTACGAAGGAAGCAAACTAATCCTCCTCTGGAATCAAGGATCATTGATTATGTATAAGGAAAGAAGAATTTCTTTGCACACACAAGTAAGAGGAGTGTTTTCATCATGCATGCATGGCATGCAGCAGTGTATGAACCTGAAGCTAAGATCCTGACTGTTTTGCATTTTTCAAAATAATGTTTTCTAATGGACCAGAAACTTTTGGCATCACAAGCTCAGCAGGCGTTGTCTGAATGGTTTAAGTAGAATGGAACAGAAGTAGGGGAGAAAGAAACCTTGGAATCCCCAGTGCTTGATAGTATCAGGGAACTGTCTGATGAACTAAAGAGCCCCATGCTTTATTGAAAATAGGATGACTACATGACCTTAAATGATTTTTCATTCTTAGGGTGCTGACGATTAGTCACTGAAAGAGTGGCACATGCAAGGAGAATACAAGGCTTGGACGGAGTAGAAGGAATACCATTGTGAGCTAAACACTTGCTAAATTGGGGAAATGTTATGTGCGAGTATATATGTATACACACACACACTATGTATATATACATGTGCGTATATAGCCACTGGCCTAGATTAAGGCTGAATGATACTGAATGACTAAAAGTTTTACTGGTATATGTATAAACCTTAGAATTCTATGACTGGTGGATAATTTATGTTTATTTTTGAAACTTGAGTAACAGTTTTTTTTTGAAGACTCTATGATCTTTACTAAGATTTTGAGCTAAGACTATTTACTGTGTATGAGCTCAACAGGGACAGGCCTTTGCATTGCATTTGTAGTTAGATTTCCCCATGGAGGGTACTCAGAGGCTGTATTACATAGATAAGAGCAAACATGTCATGCCTATCATGTCACCTGTTTTGCAGGTATGAACTAGGTTGGCCTGTTCAAAATATGTGATCTTTTATAAACTGTACATATGTTGTGGGTTTGATACTACTGGTTTTCTAGGGATAGACTTTCAACTAACTCATTTTGCAATGGTTTAGTTTAGAATTTTAATGTGTTGGTTCATAGGTTCATACTAGGCTATCTGCCCTAGGGCATTTATAAGCCTAGCCAAAGTGTGTTTGGCTTTCGCCACCCATTTTAAATGAATTTTGCTATGCCCTTTTTCGAGGTTAGTATACTGTGCCTCTGTCTAACAGTGACACAGAAGTGATACCCGGGGTAAACCTACTATCTCCCATCCACTTATCAAGATTCCTCTTGAAGAGAGTCAATGAGGGACTCTGCCTAACCTGGACTGGGATTTTATTCCAGAGTGAAGGGAGCCTCTGGGTTATGAATCTGTCATTCCAGCATATCCTATTTATTTCAGTGCTGAGGTTCAAGTCTCTCGAGCGTGTAGCTCGATGGGATTTGGATTTTCTGAGGTGCAGCATGTCCATGAATTCCGGGTTGGACATGGCTTTATACGTCAGGCACAGATCGCCTCTGAGCAGGCGGTATGCCACTGAGTAGAGCTGGAGTTTCTTTAACCGGGCAGCATATGGCATCTGTTTGAGCCCTTTGATCCTCTTGGTGAGGTACTTTTGGGGTCTTTCCAGTTGCTGCAGGTGTCTGGTAAGGTACATCCCAAAAGGGGCATTGTACTCAATGGTTGAGTGAGAAAGTTGGATACAGGCTGAAGGGGGCCACCCCTCGGGACCCTGGAGGGAGACTGTCAGGATGGGGAGTTTATACTCATTATACCTACTGTTTTGGAATGTTTTTTCACTACTGACATCTAACAAAGCAGGAGGACCTAAATGTAAAATCCAAATATTCAGTTCTAAATTCCCAGGGGGAAGAAGAGGTGTGATGATTTTAGTGACAGCATTAGCTCAAAGTGAAGTCTTGGATAGATTGGGTTAATATGTAATAGTAAAGATGTAATGGAAGTGATATATAATGATGTTTAGTGTGTGTGCCACCAGGATCTGCCATTGTAGAGATGTGGAGCCTGACAGGGAATATTTTAGCTTATAGTGAGATTGTTTTCATTGTGTTGAGAGGAGTTTGACAAAGTGATCGAACGGAAGTGCATGGGTGTGTGTGGCTATAGATAGATTTCAAATTATAATTTTTTTCCAGTCCTACTATAAGAATACAGCCTTGGCTAATACAGTCACTGAATTTGGATTTGGAGGGGGGCAAGTGTACTTATTATTTACAAATCTGTAGGAGTTTTTTGCACAAACACGGAAAACAATAGTAAGTAGAGATCACCTCTACTTGGTGTATTCTTATCCATTTTTAATATCTGATCATGTTCCTCAAGTATTGACACAGAATTTGAGACAGAGCAGTGTATCAGCAACAGAAAACCATGAGTTCAATAAAGTGCCTAGTGGACTAACGTGTCAAAAGTGCTAAAAGGGCATAGGTTCCTGTTGGAAAACTGTGATGCCTGTAATGCAATTACTGGACTTCAACTTCAGCAAGTCATAAAACTATTATGTGCTAAAAGCAAGGATAGGTTCTGATGAGGGAGAGGGAGATGATTTTTCTGAGCTATGGTATAGAATTGGAATTGCCTAGGCATGGTAAGGCCTTGCTGTGTCTAATAGTGGTGGCTGGCAAAAAAAAAAAACAATTACTAGAAATCAAATGTAAACCAACAATACTAGAAGTAGTGAATATAGTGACAGAAGTAAAACTACTGCAACTCAGATCTTTAGAAAAGGGTAAGAGCAAACTACATAAGGAAAACCTTACTCTTACCTCCCAACACTCAGACTTGTGAGAGATGTACTTATGTATCCAAATTGGAAGCCATGCACTCTTAAGCCAAGACTGGAATAGCTGGTCAAGAGGAGAAGGTCAACACCTGCACCACACCACATGCAACACATAGCCCTTCAGAACACCCACCATCACAGCTCTCACATAAAAACACAAACCACACACCCACATTTGCAGAGGCTCTCATTAGAAATCTACGCAAACAGCAGAGAGCTCCAAGGCAGAAATGCACTTGACCACCACAATACAACACAAACCACAAGACACATAGCTTACCTACACATTGTGCCCCTTAACCTAAGCCCCTAAGGCAAAACAGCTTGCCCAATACACTAATCATAGGTGACTTGATAGGGAGGCACACTGATGTCCCACTCACTAGGTTGAATAAGTTGAAGGTAGCAGTCAACTGTCTATCAGGTGCCAGAATCCAACACATAACGCACGCACTCAGGTCCCTCCACAAGTACAAGTATGACTGTGTCACTGTCCATGTGGGTGTGAATGACCTGAGATGCACCTCCCTGGACTACATGAAGAGACCTGGAGGAGCTCTCGGATTATGTGGCTCAGGCAGGTATGACCCTATCCCTGAGCAGCATCCTATCGTCGCCCAGAATTATACTGCAGTACAAGCAGAAAATGATTGACTTCAACAATTGCCTAAGTTTGTGGTGTCATTCTAAGGGGATCCAGTATCTGCCTGCTTGGGATGACATGATTGATAGACCTTGATGCTTTACCAGAGATGGCCTGCATCTGTCACCCCTGGGTTTCTGGATACTGGCTAAGGCTCTTGCCACCCCCATAGTGGCTTTTTTAGGCGATGTTCCAAAGACCAAATTACCACTGTAACAGCTATAAATAAATGCAGTCTGAGGGTCATGCTGCTCAGCACTAGAAGTCTAAATCTCAAGATGCACTTGCTCGAAGCACTCCTCAAAATGGAGAACATCGACATTTGTACTGTAACTGAGACCTGGTTTAAAGCAGCAGAAAGCACCCCTGTGCTACTAGGCTATAACTCATTCCACACCTTTCAGCCCCAGAACATGGACCAAAGCTCCAAAGGCAGTGGTGTCTCCATATTCATGAAGGATATGCACACCTCCAGAATAGTAGCCCAGCATAACACATCTAAGATACTTCAGGTGCAACTAACATTGGGTAAGACGGCAATTCAGGTCATAGCCTGCAATAGGTCCCCAAACATGTCCCAAGACTCCCACTGCATGTTTCTAAGCACCCTGAAAACTATTAGGGTCCAACCCAACACTCTCATATTAGGTGAATTCAACTACCCCTCCATCAATTGGGAAAACTACTCATGCACCAATACACTGGCCCAACGCTTCCTGGAATTCATCAATTCCAATTCCCTGGACCAGCTCATTCTTACCCCCACTAGAGGAAGCAACATCCTTGACCTGGTTATTATTAACATGGGCAACCGTTGCTCTACACCAATAGTCAATTCCTCCCTGGTTAGATCCAACCAGAAACTAATCACCATGGAAATCCACATCTCACCCACACACCCCCAGAAAGGAAACCACCATGAAAAACGTCTCCAAAGCTGACTTTGGGTTCCTAAAAACAGAGATGGCTAACTTCACAGGACCCATGTCAATGGAAATTAGATGCATGACTGCTGAATCATACACTGATGCACTGTAAGAACACATATATAAATGCATAGAACTAGCCATACCCAACAGAACAAAGATGCTGTTCTCCAAAAAAAAAAAAAAAAAAAGCCAATCTGGTGGTCCCCTGCCATTAATAAATTCTACAACAGAAGGAAAAAGGTGAAGTCCCAAGACTGGACAAACTCTCTTATTAGCCTCAACAAAAAGTTGAAATCCCTCATCAAAACCTCTAAAGCCAGCAATAAGGCAGAATTGTAACAGACACTAAAAACAACCACAAAGCCTTCAATACTTATATCAAGCATCTCCAAGGCAATCCCCAGGTTTGTTCTGAGTTAATGCACAATGGTACCCCCTATACTGGCCAACAGATACTGCCAACACACTGGCTGACAGATTCAGTGTGAACTTTACCCCTCTCTTCCCTCCTAAAGGACCAATCACAATACTGGAGGAATGCCAGGTACCCAGCATTTATGCAGCACAAGTTAAAGCTGTATTGTCCAAGGCCAAGAATACAGCTTCCATGGGACCAAACAACATCCCTGGATGTGTTCTACATTAATTACAATGTGAACTGGCACCACACCTGTGTGCCCTGTTCAGTCACATCCTCACAACAGGCTTTGTTCCTACTGAATGGCACACTGCTACAGTCATCCCTGTCCATAAAGGGGGAGTGACTACAGACCCTGGAAATTATCACCCCATTAGCCTGATGAATCTGATATGTAAGGCTATGGAGCGCATCTTCATGTACCTAATTAACAAGGCTATAGGGAATCTCCAAACTGTAGATCCCATGCAATTTGGTTTTGTGAAAGTTAGATAATGCCTGCTCAACCTGGTTGACTTCTTTGAGTCAGTCACCAGAGCTATGGATGAGGGCAAGGCAGTTCATACAGTCTACCTTGATCTGGCCAAGGCCTTTGAGACCATTCCCCACTCAGGAATTATTGATAAATTCATGGAACTAGGCATCAACCCCTATATCACTAGGTGGGTTGCAAACTGACTCACAGATAGAACTCACTAGAACCCACAATGTGAAAGTAGCAGACTCCAAGTCAGACTGCCGATCAGTCAAAAGTGGAGTCCCACAGGGATCAGTCCTGGGTCCTCTCCTGTTGGCATTTACTTTTCAGAAGTCCAGGCCAACACGGAGGGACTCTGGCTGAACAAGTTCAGAGACAACTACAAGCTGGGATCCATTATTACTCCCCAAGTGATGTAGACATCCTACAGAAAGGCCTCACTGAGACCAATGGCTGGTGTTGAAACCATGGCCTTAAGCTTAATCCCAAAAAATGTGTCGTCATCCCCTTTGGGAAAAACTTAGTTCCTACTAATTACCACATCGATGGGAGCCCACTAAACACTGAAGGTGTTATAAGACATCTGAGGACACAGGTTGACAGCAACCTCTCTTTTGACCACCACAGTGCCACTGTGATCAGAAAGTCCTTCTATGTGGCACATCTCATTACCAAGGGTTTTGCATCCAGGAAGAAAGAGGTCATCTCTCTCTCGCTACTCTTCCCACATTAGGACAATCATCGAGTATAATGCCCCATTTAGCATGTACCTCACTAGACACATGCAACAGCTGGAAAGGCCACAACGGTACCTCATGAAGAGGATCCTAGGCCTTAAACACTTGTCCTACATGGACAGACTAAAAAAAACTGCAGCTATTCTCTGTCTCATATCGTCTACTAAGTGGCGATCTCTGCTTGACTTACAAAGCCATGTCTGACCCAGCTCTGTTAGAAATGCTACATCTAAAGAAATCCCATTCCCTCCACACCACACGCTCTAGAGACTTCAGTCTCATTGCCACAATCAACAGAACATCCTGGATGGACAGGTTCATAACCCAGGGACTGCCCATGCTCTGGAATAGACTTCCCATACATGTCAAGCAGAGCACTTCACTGGCCCTCTTCAAGAGAAACCTTGATGGGTAAAAGAAATTTCACCCCAGGGATCACTCCAGAGGCTCTACTTGATAGAGGCACTGGGAACTAACATCGGGCGGCACAGTGCCAGGGCACTTCTCTAGGCTAGCCTTGTAAAGGCACCAGGGCCATTAGCCTAGTACACACCTATGAACCTACAAAAAATGGGAATTGTGGGAACAATACATACAAAAACATGTATATGTATACACACACTATGTTTATATGCATGTGCTTGTATAGCCACTGGCTTAGATTAAGGCTGAACGATACTGAATGACGAAAAGTTTTACTGGTATGTGTATAAACCTTAGGAGAATTCTATGACTGGTGGTTAATTTATGTTTATTTTTGAAAACTGAGTAACAGTTTTTTGAAGAATGTATAATGTTTACTAAGATTTTGAGCTAAGACTATTTACCATGTAGCAGCTCAACAGGAACAGGCCTTTGCATTGCATCTGTGGTTATACTTCCCTATGGAGGGTACTCGGAGGCTGTATTACATAGATAAGAGCAAACATGTTATGCCTATCAAGTCACCTGTTCTGCAGGTATGAACTAGGTTGGCCTGTTCAAAATATGTGATCTTCTACATTGGGAACCATATCAAACTGTACATAACATGTTGTGGGTTTGATACTGCTGGTTTTCTAGGGATAGACTTTCAACTAACTCATTTTGCAATGGTTTAGTTTAGAATTTTAATGTGTTGGTTGAGTGAGAAAGTTGGATACAGGCAGAAGGGGGCCACCCCTCGGGACCGCGGAGGGAGTATGTCAGGATAGGGAGTTTATATTCATTATACCTACTGTTTTGGAATGTTATTTCACTACTAACATCTAACAAAGCAGGAGGACCTACATGTGAAATCGAAGGGTTTGTGAAATTATTAAATTCTAAATTCCCGGGGGGAAGAAGAGGTGTGATGATTTTAGTGACAACATTAGTTCAAAGTGAAGTCTTAGATAGGTTGGGTTAATATGTGATAGTAAAGATGTAATGGAAGTGATACATAGTGGTGTGGTTTAGTGCATGTGTGCCACCAGGAACTGCCATTGCAGGGATGTGGAGCCTGCCAGGGAATATTTTAGCTTATATTGAGATTGTTTTCATTGTGTTGAGAGGACTTTGACGAAGTGATCCAACAGAAGTGCATGGGGGTGTGTGGCTATAGATAGATCTCAAATTATAATTTTTTTCTAGTCCTACTGTAAGAATACAGACTTGGCTAATACAGTCACTGAATTTGGATTGGAGGGGGGGCAACTGTACTTATTATTTACTTATTTATAGGAGTTTTTTTCCACAAACACAGAAAGCAATAGTAAGTAGAGATCACCTGTACTTGGTATATTCATATCCATTTTTAATATCTGATCATGTTCCTCAAGTATTGACACTGAATTTGAGACAGAGCTGCACAGCATTGTGGTGATACAGTGTATCATCAGCAGAAAACCATGAGTTCAGTAAGGTGCTCAGTGGACTAACTGGTCAAAAGTGCTGGAGGAAGGGCATAGGTTCATGTTGGAAAACTGTGATGCCTGTAATGCAATTACTGGACTTCATCTTCAGCAAGTCAAGAAACTATTATGTGCTAAAAGCAAGGATAGGTTCTGATGGGGTTCCTATTACTTGATCAAACGTTTAGGTTAGCGAATACCTAAACGTCGATCTGGTAATAGTGAAAGCAAAAAAAACGTGAACGGCCGATTTAACGCAGGGAAAGAATTCCCTTGGCTATGTGGATTTTTCCCCTTTCCCCACTGTAGAGCAATGTACAAGTTGGTATATTTAGTTAGGAGGGGTGTGGGGGGGACACAGCCCCCCTTTTATTTTGGTTTAAATGTTGTTTTTTTGGCCGAGGGAATTCATTCCCTACATTAAGTCGGCCGTTTGCTGTTTTAATTTTTCAATATTACCAGGTCGACTATTTAGGTATTCGCTAACCTAAACGTTCGATCGGGTAGTATAGACGCTTCTGATGAGGGAGCAGCAGATGATTTTTCTGAGCTATGATACAGAATTGGAATTGCCTAGGCATGGTAAGGCCAGGCCTCACTGTGTCTAATAGCGGCGGGTGGCAATAAAAAAAGCAATTACTAGAAATCAGATGGAAATCAAAATTTAAACCAACAGTACCAGAAATAGTGAATATAGGAACAGAAATAAAACAACTGCAACTCCGATCTGTAGAAAAGGGTGAGGGCAAACTACATAAGGAAAATCTTACTCTTACTTCCCAACACTCAGACTTGTGAGAGATGCACTTATATATCCAAATTGGAAGCCATGCACTCTCAAACCAAGACCAGAATAGCTGGTCAAGAGGAGAAGGTCAACACCTGCATCACACCACATGCAACATATAGCCCTCCAGAACATCCACCATCACAGCTCTCACATAAAAACACAAACCACACACCCACCTTCACAGAGGGTCTCAGTAGAAATCTACCCAAACAGCAGAGACACCTCCAAAGCAGAAACGTACTTGACCACCACAATACAGCACAAACCACAAGACACACAGCTCACCTACACAGTGTGCCCCTCAACTTAAGCCCCTAAGGAAAAACAGCCTGTCCAATACACTAATCATAGGTGACTCAATAGTGAGGCACACTGATGTCCCACCCACTAGGTTGAATAAGAAGGTAACAGTCAGCTGTCTATCAGGTGCCAGGATCTGACACAACACATGCACTCAGGTCACTCCACAACAAGTACAAGTCAACTCTGTCACTGTCCATGTGGAAGTGAATGACCTGAGATGCACCTCCCTCGACTACATGAAAAGAGACATGGAGGAGCTCTCGGATTATGTGGGCCAGACAGGTATGACCCTATCCCGGAGTAGCATCCTACTGTCACCGGAATGATACAGCAGTACAAGCAGAAAATGATTGACTTTAACAATTGGCTAATTGTGTGGTGTTATTCTAAGGGGATCCAGTATCTGCTTGGGATGACATGATTGACAGACTTTGATGCTTTGCTAGAGATGGCCTGCATCTGTCACCCCTGGGTTTCTGGATACTGGCGAAGGCTCTTGCCACCCCTATAGTGGCTTTTTTAGGCGATGTTCCAAAGACTAATTTACCACCGTAACAGCTATAAATAAATGTAATCTGAGGGTCATGTGCTAGAAGTCTAAATCTCAAGATGCACTTGTTCAAAGCAAAAAATGGAGAACATCGACAATTGTGCTGTATCAGAGGCCTGGTTTAAAGCAGCAGAAAGTACCCCTGCACTACCAGGCTATAACTCATTCCACACCTTTCGACCCCAGAACAGGGACTGAAGCTGCAAAGGCAGTGGTGTCTCCATATTCATAAAGGATATGCACAACTCCAGAATAGTAGCCCAACATAAGGCATCTGAGATATGTCAGGTACAACTAACATTGGGTAAAATGGCGATTCAGGTCGTAGCCTGCTATAGGTCCCAACCATGTCCCAAGACCCTCACTCCATGTTCTTGAGCACCCTGGAAACTATTAGGTCCCAACCCAATATTTTCATACTAGGTGACTTCAACTACCCCTCCATCAACTGGGACAATTACTCATGCACCAATACGCTGGCCCAATGCTTCCTGGAATTCATTATTTCCAATGCTCTGGACCAGCTCAGTCTTAACCCCCACTAGAGGAAGCAGCATCCTTGACCTGGTTATTACTAACATGGGCAACCGTTGCTCAACACCAACAGTCAGTTCCTCCCTGGTTAGATCCGACCACAATCTAATCACCGTGGAAATCCACATCTCACCCTCACCCCCCACAAAGGAAACCACCACGAAAAACCTCTCCAAAGCTGACTTTGCACTCCTAAAAACAGAGGTGGCTAACTTCACGGCACCCATGTCAATGGAAAATAGCTGCACGACTGGTGAATCATACATGGATGCACTGTACAAACACATACATTATTGCATGGAACTAGCCATACCCAACAGAACCAAGACGCTCTTCTCCAAAAAAGGAAGCCAATCTGGTGGTCCCTTGCCATTAATAAACTCTACAACAGAAGTAGGAGACTGTTGCAGAAAAAGGTGAAGTCCCAAGACTGGAAAAACTCCTTTAATAGCCTCAACAAAAAGTTGAGATCCCTCATCAAAACCTCTAAGGCTAGCTATGAAGGCAGAATTGCGGCAGACACTAAAAACAACCACAAAGCCTTCCGTAGTTATATCAAGAATCTCCACGGCAATACCCAGATTTTCTCTGAGTTACTGCACAATGGTACCCCCTATACTGAGTTAACAGATATTACCAACATGCTGGCGGACAGATTCAGTTCCATCTTTACCACGCCCTCACCCCCCCCAGGACCAATCACAATACTGGACGAATGCCAGGCACCCAGCATTACTGCAGCACAGGTTAAAGCTGCTTTGTCCAAGGTCAAGAATACAGCTTTCATGGGACCCGACAATATCCTTGGATGTGTTCTACATGAACTACAAAGTGAACTAGCACCACATCTGTGTGCCCTGTTCAATAACAGATTCACCTCAGGCTTTGTCCCTACTGAATGGCACACTGCTTCAGTCATCCCTCTCCATAAACAGGGAGTGATTACAGATCCTGGGAATTATCGCCCCATTAGCCTGATGAGTCTGATTTGTAAGGCAATGGAGTGCATCATCATGGACCTAATTAACAAGGATATAGGGAATCTCCAAACTCTAGATCCCAAGCAATTTGTTTTTGTGAAAGGTAGATTATGCCTGCTCAACCTGGTTGACTTCTTTGAGTCTGTCACCAGAGCTGTGGATGAGGGCAAGGCAATTCATACAGCCTACCTCGATCTGGCCAAGGCTTTTGATACCATTCCCCACTCAGGAATAATTGATAAACTCACCAAACTAGGCATCAACTCTATATCATTAGGTGGGTTGCAAAGTGGCTCACAGATAGAACTCAGAATGTGAAAGTAGGGGACTCCAAGTCAGACTGTTGACCAGTCACAAGTGGAGTCCCACAGGGATCGGTCCTGGATCCTATCCTGTTGACATCTACTTCTCAGAAGTCCAGGCTAACACAGAGGGACTTTGACTGACCAAGTCCACAGATGACTGCAAGTTTTGAGCCATTATTAATTCCCCAAGTGATGTAGACATCCTACAGAAAGACCTCACTGAGACCAGTGACTGGTGTTGAAAACATGGCCTTAAGCTTAATGCCAAAAAATGCATTGTCATTCCCTTGGGGAAAAACTCAGTTCCCATTAATTACCACATCAATGGGAGCCCACTAAACGCTGAAAGTGTTAGGGTTGGAGGACTCAGGTTGACAGCAACCTCTCTTTTGACCACCACATTGCCATTGTGAACAGAAAGTCATTCTATATGGCACATCTCATTACCAATGATTTTGCATCCAGGAAGAAAGAAGTCATCATCTCTCTCTACTCTTCCCTCATTAGGTGAATTATCGAGTATAGTGCCCCATTTAACATGTATCTTGGTAGACACATGCAACAGCTGGAAAGGCCACAAAGGTACTTCATGAAGATGATCCTAGGCCTTAAACACGTGTCCTACATGGACAGACTCAAAGAACTCCAGCTATTCTCTGTCTCATATCGTCTACTAAGAGGCGAACTCTGCTTGACTTACAAAGCCATGTCTGACCCAGCTCTGTTAGAAATGCTACATCTAAAGAAATCCCAATCTCTTTACACCACATGCTCCAGAAACCTCCACCTCATGACCACAATCAACAGAACATACTGGAGGGACAGGTTCATAACACAGAGACTGCCCATGCTCTGGAGTAGACTTCCCATACATGTCAAGCAGAGCACCTCACTGGCCCTCTTCAAGAGAAATCCTGATGAGTGGATGGGTAATAGAAAGTTCACCCAGGGATCACTCTAGTGGCTCTACTTGAAAGAGGCACTGTGAACTAACGTCAGGCAGCACAATGCCAGGGCACTTCTTTGGGCTAGGCTTGTAAAGACACGAGGGCCATTAGCCTAGTACACACCTATGAACCTACGAAAAATGGGAATTGTGGGAACAATACATACAAAAACGTATATATGTATATACACACTTTGTATATATGTATGTGCGTGTATAGTCACTGGCCTAGATTAAGGCTGAATGATTCTGAATGACTAAAAGTTTTACTGGCATGTGTATAAACCTTAGGAGAATTCTATGACTGGTGGCTAATTTGTTTATTTTTGAAACTTGAGTAACAGTTTTTTTTGAAGACTGTATGATCTTTACTAAGATTTTGAGCTAAGACTGTTTACCGTGTAGGAGCTCAACAGGGACAGGCCTTTGCATTGCAACTGTGGTTAGATTTCCCTATGGAGGGTACTCAGAGGCTGTATTACATAGATAAGAGCAAACATGTCATGCCTATCAAGTTGCCTGTTTTGCAGGTATGAACTAGGTTGGCCTTTTCAAAATATGTGCTCTTCTACATTGGGAGCCATATCAAACTGTACATAACATGTTGTGGGTTTGATACTGCTGGTTTTCTAGGGGTAGACTTTCAACTAACTCATTTTTCAATGGTTTAGTTTAGAATTTTAATGTGTTGGATGAGTGAGAACGTTGGGTACAGGCTGA
Organism: Protopterus annectens; assembly: GCF_019279795.1. Taxonomy (NCBI): domain Eukaryota; kingdom Metazoa; phylum Chordata; order Ceratodontiformes; family Protopteridae; genus Protopterus; species Protopterus annectens. The sequence continues at coordinate 141,774,708 of NC_056740.1, forward strand.
AAGGAGCCACCCCTTGGAACCCTGGAGGGAGCCTATCAGGATAGAGAGTTTATACTCATTATACCTACCATTTTGGAATGTTTTTTCACTACTAACATCTAACTAAGCAGGAGGATGTAAATGTGAAATCCAAGGGTTTGTGAAAGTATTCCGTTTTAAATTCCCGGGGGGAAGAAGAGATGTGATGATTTTAGTGACAACATTAGCTCAAAGTGAAGTCTTGGATAGGTTGAGTCAATATGTGATAGTAAAGATTTAATGGAAGTGATATATAATGATGTGGTTTAGTGCATGTGTGCCACCAGGAACTGCCATTGTAGGGATGTGGAGCCTGACAGGGAATATTTTAGCTTATAGTGAGATTGTTTTCATTGTGTTGAGAGGAATTTGACAAAGTGATCCAACAAACGTGCATGTGGGTGTGTGGCTATAGATAGATCTCTGATTATAATTTTTTTCCTAGTCCTACTGTAAGAATACAGACTTGGCTAATACAGTCACTGAATTTGGATTTTGGGGGGAAGGGCAAGTGTACTTATTATTTACACATCTATAGGAGTTTTTTCCACAAACACGGAAAGCAATAGTAAGTAGAGATCACCTCTACTTGGTGTATTCATATCCATGTTTAATATCTGATCATGGTCAAGGATTGTCACTGAATTTGAGACAGAGCTGCACAGCATTGTGGAAATACAATGTATTATCATCAGAAAACCATGAGATGAGTAAGGTGCTCAGTGGACTAACTGGTCAAAAGGGCTAGGAGAAGGGCATAGGTTCATGTTGGAAAACTGTGATGCCTCTAATGCAATTACTGGACTTCAACTTTAGCAAGTCATGAAACTATTATGTGCTAAAAGCAAGGATAGGTTCTGAGATGAGGGAGATGATTTTTCTGAGCTGTGATGCAGAATTGGAATTGCCTAGGCATGGTAAGGCCTTGCTGTGTCCGTTATTGGTGGCTGCCAAAAAAAGCAATTACTAGAAAAAGGAAATCAAAATCTAAATGAGCAATAGTTGAAGTAGTGAATATAGTAACAGAAATAAAACAACTGCAACTGAGATCTTTAGAAAAGAGTAAGATTAAACTACATAATGAAAAATGGGAATTGTGGGAACAATACATACAAGGGGGAATGAGGCTTAAAAAGCGGCAAGACTTAAATGTGCTATGTAATGTTTAACTGAAAAAGATTGGGTAGATTGTAAGTGATGGATGATGTTTGCAACTGGGAGTGTGTCAGTATGGATTGTGATATAAAATGCTTGCAACTAGAATTGTGTCAGTGTGATTTGCTTTCATTTGTATAAATGTATGATTGCCTATGTTGTAAGTGATGGTTTAATCAAGATGTTTCTTGTTTAAAAAAAAAAGGCAGGAATTGAATAATTTATGTAATGTCGCTTAGGTTATATGAATATAGTAATATATGTGAAGTAAAATGTGTATGTTAATTATAGTGTGATTACTTTTATATGAATGTAAATTTGCCTGTGTCACAAATAATAATTCAGTAAGGGTGCTTAGGTTCATAGGTAAGTACTAGGCTATCTGCTCGAGGACATCTGTAAGCCTAGCCAGAATGTGTTAGCTTTTGCCGCCCCCTTAGATTAGTTCCCTGTGCCTCGGTCCAGCAGAGCCATTAGTTCCCTATGTCTCTGTCCAGCAGAGCCACTGCACTGATCCCCAGGGTAAATTTGAAAAAAAAAAACAAGGATTAGTTGTTTATTTGGATGGACAGGTTTTAAATACTTCAGGAAGACCAGAGAGGGAGGGGTTGGTGAGTGAATGGCCCTGGCCAGGGAAGTTCAAAGAGAACTATTCACTAAAGTGATTTTCAAACTGAGGTATTTTGAGAGGATCCTCTTCAAAGGATCAAAATTTCAGAACATTGAACCTCTGATCATCGAAGACCAGAAGATCGAAGTTTTGAAATATCAAACCTTGTGAATGGAGATCGCCGTACAGTGCAGAATGAGAACTTTACCATTCTCTTCACTGTAGTGTGATCTCGGAGTTGGTATATTTAAGTAGCAGGGGGTGTGGGGGGTACAGGGGGGCTTGCCCCCTGTTGAAACGTGAAATAAGTTTTCATGTTTTAGATTTTTTTTCATAGGTTTGATATTTCAGAACTTTGATCTTCTGGTCTTTGATGATCAAATGTTCGATGTTCTGGGATTTCGATCCTGTGAAGTAGACCCTTTTGAGAATACCCGAGCTACACAAGGTTCATAGGTTGGTACTAGGCTATCGGCCCTAGGGCCTATACAAGCCTAGCCATAACAATTCCCTGGCTGTTTCTTCCCACAGTATTTACTTCCCTGGACCCCTGTCTAGCAGGGCAACTGATGTGATCCCCGGGGTGAATTTCCTATCCCCTATCCAATCATCAAGGTTCCTTTTGAAGAGGGCCAAAGAGGTGCTCTGCTTGACATGTATGGGCAGTTTATTCCAGAGTCTGGGGAGTCTCTGGGTCAGGAACCTATCCCTCCAACATGTTTTGTTCATTGTGATGGCAAGGTTTAGATCCCTGGAGTGTGTGTTTCTGAGGGATTGGGATTTCTTTAAGTGTAGCATGTCCAACAGCTCTGGGTATGACATGGCCTTGTATGTTAAGCAGAGATCGCCTCTGAGTAGACGATATGGGATAGAGTATAGGTGAAGCTTTTTAGACAGTCAACATAGGGCATCTGCTTTAGGCCTGTGATTCTTTTAGTGAGGTATTTCTGCGGCCTTTCCAGTTGTTGCAGATGTCTTGAGAAGTACATACCAAACGGGGAGTTGTATTCTGTAATGGGTCTAACGAGGGATGAGTACAGTGGGACAATGACCTCCTTTTTTCTGGATGAAAAGCCCTTAGTGATGAGTTGTGCCACATAGAAGGATTTCCTGACTCTTGTGGCAATGTGGTTATTGAAGGTGAGACCACTGTCCACCTGTGTCCCTAAGTCTCTTATCACACTTGCGGTGTTTAGTGTACTGCCACCTATGTGATAACTCATGGGTACATGTTTTTTTCCCAAAGGGAATAACTATACATTTCTTGGCATTGAGCTTGAGCCCATGGCTCTGACACCAAACATCTGTTTCTGTAAGGCCCTTTTGTAGAATATCCACATAATTTGGGGATTCAATAATGACTCCCAGTTTGCAGTCATCTGCGAACTTTGTTAGCCAGAGTCCCTTAGTGTTGGCCTGTACTTCAGAGAAGTAGATGCCAAACAAGAGCAGTTGGTGCTTAGGTAAGGCAGACAAAAGTCACTAAACTAACAGTAAAAGGAAGTTCAAGAGATTTTGAAGGTGTTTGTAGACTACAAGGCCCTCTAAACTACCAGATGGTACAAGAATGATATTTGGTCTTCATAAATGTGTAGAAGCCAAGTCACATTTATACAAAGATAACTGCAACTCCAAGAAAATAACCTGCAACAGGAATATGATATAAAGGAACTTGAGCAAAATGGAGTTTATAAACATTTAAGACTAGACAAAGGTTTGGCAATAAAATATGAACAGCAAAGCTTAATGGGTAAACTTCAGAAGGCTAAAGCTGATATTGAAAAGCTTGACATCTGGTAATAAAGTCCAAGTTGTAAATCAGTTTGCTCTTCCTGTTCTGACTTACAGCTTTAGTTTAATTGACTGGTCCCAAAAAGTGTTGAATCAGTAAGACAATAAACAAGAAAAATGCTTAATGCATATGAAATATATAAAAGTCTATGCACACCAAAATTATATATTCCTTGCTCTGAAGGAGATATTGACCTCCTCAAAATTGACTATGAGATATATATATATATATATCTCAGAAATCATGGGACTGCAAACATATTTGCTGACCTCATTGGATTAAAACATATTGAAAGTTTTAAAGCATAAAGAGAAGAAGTCTGAGATGACATTTGCTTTGTTTAGTTAGAAGTATATCAGAACAAAGCAGGAATAGGTGTCAAACCCAAAGTAGACAAGAATCCATTGAAACTTCATGTTGACCAATATTTGATACAGATATGGTTAATGAAAGGTGAATTGAAACCAAAAGATGAAAGGTTAATAGTTAAGTTAATAGTTAATAGTTTATAGAGTCCATTGAAAAAGTGGAATAAACATATAAATCCAGGTTCTGAAAAACAGAACTGGAAACAGTTAAATATTTCATTTCTGGGTATGTTACACTCATGGCTGATGGTGTGTATGCTGAAAGTTGCAATAATGTGACAAGATGGTTGCATTTGGGGATTATGCAAACACTACAATATAGAAGTAGCTAAAAGGCATTGAAAACATTAACCACATAGCATTATTGATAATGATAAAGTTTATATCACATGGATTACAGATTACCAGCAGTCATAAGAAAACAAATAGTTGCATGAAAATGAGATGCAGTAGTCCAAGAAAAAAAAGACAAATGTAGCACTGATCATTAAAATTGCTACAGCCATTGATAATTTTACTTAACAGACACAATGTTACTTGCAATACCAGGATTTGCAAGCAGAAATTAGAACAATATGGAAGAAAGATGCCAAAACAATTCCAATAGGATTAGTAAAAAAGAATTACAACTGTACTTAGATGTGCTTTACCAGTGCATGTAACCCTGTCTGAACTAAAGGAGGCAATTCTGGGTGGATTCAAGTGCCTAGGCACAAGACATTTCCCTGTAGTACATTTGGTTGGGGACACATGGTGGAAGTGGCATTCAGCTGGAGAGAAACATGGCTGTCTCAAATTCCCCTGTGGGCAAAGAAAAGCACAAAATGCCATGCTCACACCTTTAATAACCAAGAGCATGGGGGCAGAAGAAACAATGAGTGTTGTGCTCTATGTACAGTACATGTTTATGTAACTACAACATGTAGAAGTGAGCTACAGCATGGAGAAAATCTTGCATACTACTGTAATCACATTTATGCTCCAGTATGCATTTTAGGTAATGTTCCCTAGACACTGTGAAGGGAGTAGTGGCTCACACACCAATTAAAAAACACTGCCCATTGTGTACTGCATTTTTACTGCCACTGACATGCCCACTGGCCAGTCTGCTGCTGATGCCTGCCACACTGCTTGTGTCTCATGTTGCCTTGGGAGCTGTGGACATTATTTTCCCTCTGTGCATTTGGTTACTGAAACTGTGGGAATAGCACTGCATTCTTCTCTTTGCCCACAAAGAATTCATGACAGCCATATATTTCTGCAGATGAATTTCACTTCAGCCATGTGTCCGCAACCAAATGTATCACAGGACAATGTCTCGCTGCCTAGGTGCCTGAGCCCATTCTGGGCACATTTCAGGTGCTGAGAAGAGCATGCTTGCTAACATCAAAGACTGAAGCAGTACTAATTTCATGAACTTTAATTCTACCCTGACTTAGGAATGGGGTCCATTCCTGTCATAGTATTAAAAACCCAAAACACGTAGAGAAATTAAACTGCCATTAGGGAATATGAAGGAGGAGAACTAGATGCTTTGCAGTTTAGATTTGTTGAGGCTACATATTCGGAATCAGTTATGCATCCATGTTCTCTGCAGAATATTAATACATAAACTACATTGAAATGTCTGAGTCTGACTACCAAGTGTTATGAATTAGAGAATAGGTAGTTTCCAAATCTCTGCACTTATTTAATGCAGCTGTGGATCAGAAGAGTCCATCAAAGCTGGAAAGAAACTCTTTTTAATAGTCATATGTAAAGAAGACAAGAATCCCTCCTTTCCAGTGTCCCACAGATTCATATCTGCCTTGAATTCTGACTGTATAAAGTCTTTCATATCAGCTCAAAGTTAGTACATATGTATCATTGTGTGTTTGTTGGGGACCAGCAAAGGGCTGGCAATGTGCAAGAAGTAGATGCAGGGAAAGTTTGACAGTTTGTTAGTCCTTTCTATGTGGTGTTCTTGAGAAAATTTTTTTTCCAGACTGTATTGTTGAGCTTCATAAAAATGCATACACAGGGCCAGTGACCGTAGTGAAAGTAAATGGGTTTTTGTCAAACACATTTTGGTTTTCAGGGGCATCAGGGCATCTTATCCCTATAGCTGTTTTGTTTTATGTAGAGCCAATAGCTTGGTGTTTTCATGAACTGGAGAATGAAAGCTGAACTTGGCATGGCTAGGACGTCCAGCTATCATTTTATGCATTGATCTGTTGATGTATTTCATTAGCTCCTGTAGGGACCTTCCTAAACAGTTCAGTAAGATGAAAGATTTTGGAAATTTATCTGGATAGAATGTCAGTGTAGCAAGACACAGCAGGTGTCTCAAAATCGTTACCTTAATCTCCCAGGAGTTTAGGAAATCAAATATCAAGGGGTCAGCCTGGCAACCCTCTGTGACTCTGGCAATAAGCATTACATATGAGGAAATGCTTATAAAAGTTTAAAAAAGTGTGATGGTGGAGAAATCAACTTTTAGAGAGTACAGGTGGTCAACTGTTTTACCCTTAGTCTTATACTTCCTCTAAACATTGGCTGTTGAGCCACAAAAGGGAATTTGAAATATGCTGTGGAATGTAGATGTTCTTCATGCTTCACTGTTGCAGTCATCACATTTGGGTTATCTGCCTGCAGGTAGCCCTCAGCCGGCCTGAATACCAGAGTCTTCGGATTTCTGTGTCTGATGCTGTCGCTTCTTCCATGATGTCAGATCATCAGGTGTATAAAACATGCAGCTGATGCCATTATCCCAGTCTTTCTTGCCGTGCGGTGCCCGAAGCAGAAGCAGTTCACAAGTGCCGGTCGGCCGTCTCCTGAAATTTTCATTTTCGAGTTTCAGACCCGAAGCCTTCAAAAAAAGATAAGTACCCAATTGGGGATCCTTTTTCTTGCTCTAACCAATGTCAGTAAAAGTTAACAATTGTCTTGCCTGTGGAAAGCAAATACCTCATAGAGATTTTCATTCTTACTGCATCCCCTGTTTAGGCCTAGACCACGAAGTCCCTTGCTGTCAGTTTTGTGCCTTGTTCAATGCCTGAACTATTCGTCGTAGGGCTATTTTTGTAGACAAATACTTTCGTACTTGATCTCCTACTCTAAAATGGCTTCATTAAGCCATCTGACTACTAATCTTTCAAAAAAATGTAAGGATAAAGACAGAGACAGACCGCATGGGTCCAAAACTGCCGATGCTTCCTTTAAGCTAGTCGCCAGTCTGCCGGTACTCAGTGAGGCACTTTTGGAGCCCCTGATACCTGCTACTTCAGATTCGCAGGCCTCTACTGAAACCCATTCGGAGTCCAGAATGCCATGAGATGCTCCTTCAACTATGGAACCTGCGGATGTCTCTACCTTGGATGGGTCTGGAACCGCTGTGCAGGCATTGGCTTCTGAGGGTGTATTCAGGCCTACAGACATTCATATTAAACCAACGCCATCATTTCCATCCAGAAGTTCTGAATTCCTCAATCCAAAAACTCACACTATGCATAGAAAACTGATGACCAAACCACAGACTCAGGCCCATATGCCTCAAAAACAAATGCTTAGAATGGCTGAAGACCTTATTATCTTATTTAGGGGAAGCCAGCTTTCCCCCTCTAAGACACCTAGAACTGATTTTCTTTCTGATTCTTCTGATGAGGAATCTGATATTTCTGCTCCTTATGATTACCAGGATTTGCCCTTATCTACATATGAGGATTCTGATGCAGAGGATTCCATTCCCTCTGCTTCCCCTCCAAAAGATTTTTCTTTCGGTGAAACCTTGCATACTCTTAAGGAGTATTTCCGCTGGGAAAGCCAGGATTATTCTGAGTCCAAAAAGAGAATTCTTACTCCTGCCTCAACATAGGCCTTTAGCTATCCCTCCTATTCTGGACATTGTAGATGATGCCTTCTTGGAATCTAGCCTTACCCCAGACACTTTACCTCCAGCTCCCAGAAAACCTGACAGGTACTACAGAGTACCTGACTCTCACAAGTTCCTCTTCAAGAATCCTTCTGCAGATCCAGAGATCATTTCCCAAGGACCGAAAGGCATTAAGGCTACTGCTGCCAAAAATCCTACCCCTTCTGACAGAGATTCTAGAGCCTTAGACAGATGGGGTAAGAAGGTATACTCTTCTGCTACTTTGGCCATTAGGACTTTAAATTGCCAATTTCATATGTTAAAGTATCAGCAGCATATTATGGGACTACTTAAACAGAAAATGATGTTGATTCCTGACTGTGCTGAACACAAAGACTTGCAAGATTTAATGCATTTTGCAGAACAAGTTGGTAAACATACTTTGCAATGTGATTTTGACGCTTTAGAAGCATCTTGCAGGGCTGCTGTCATTGGGTCTGTACTTAGAAGGCATGCTTGGGAACAAAACTTGCCAGATCATGTTAAATCTAAATTACTGGATGCTCCCATAAACCAAGACCGCCTTTTTGGCAACAAAGCACAAGTCCTCAAAAGGATGAAGGAAAAAGCTAAATCTATGCTGTTAAAGATTTCCTACAAGTACAGCCTCCCAGATTCAGTAGGCATTGGCCTTCAAAGAACTGGTCCTTTTCAGTCCCTTCCAGGCCTACTCAGTCCAAACCCAGGAACAGCAGACCACCAAGGCTACAGTCTTGGGCTATGCACAGATCTAAGCAGTGGGGGGCTCCCACTTCCAAAGCAGGGAGTAGTAAGCCACCCCCCTATGGAAAAATGGCACAATGACTTAACCTTAACCCTTCCAAGCCCTGCTCAACTACCTGCTCCCTTAGGAGGAAAGCTCGCCCTGCATGCAAAAAACTGGGAACTCATTAACCAGGACAAATGGGTTTTGAACATAGTTTCCCAAGGATACAGATTCCACTTCCACACACTACCAACCCCAAATGGTTGGCCAGACCTACCCCCAAATCAATGGGCGGAGGCCCAACAGCAGGTTCTCTCTCTTCTCAGTATCAGGGCTATTCAACCTGTCCAAACAGAGCAAAGGGGACAAGGTTTTTATTCAAGACTTTTTCTGGTACCCAGAAAAGACAACTCCTGGCGTCCTATCCTGGACCTCTCTATTCTAAACATCTTTCTGGTGGTTCCAAAATTCAAAATGCTAACTCTTCAACAGCTTCTTCCTATGCTAGCCAAGGATGCCTGGCTGGCAACCCTAGACTTAAAGAAGCTTACCTGCACATCCTAATAAGAGGATCCTGCAGACAATACCTACGTTTCAGGGTGGGCTCCATGCACTTTCAGTTCTCTGCACTTCCCTTTGGCTTATCTACTGCGCCCAGGGTGTTCACAAAGTGTCTAGCTCCATTCATTGCATTTTGCAGGCAGAGAAATATTCAAATTTACCCATACTTGGACGATTGTCTGATTCAGGCAGAAAGCCAGGACTTGCTATTACAACACCTGGCATTCGTAAAGAAACTTCTAACTTCACTGGGGTACACCATCAATGAAAAGAAATCTCACCTTGTACCCTGCCAACAGATTGTATTCCTGGGAGCAAGCTTGAACACAACTTCCCAGATGGCATTCCTCACTCTGGAGAAACAAGTTTATTTGACAACCTGCTTCAAACTGTTTGCCACAAAACCCCAGCTATCTGCAAGGAAAATACTGCAAGCTCTGGGATTCATGGCCTCTTGCATTCTACTAATTCTATATGCAAGACTGCATATGAGGAAACTCCAATGGTATCTAAAAAGCCTATGGTGTCAACATTCTCAGGACCTGGAAACAATGATTCCTATCATTCCTTGTATAAGGACAGAGTTCCTTTGGTGGGCAGAGGCCTGCTACCACAACAAGGGACTCCCTTTCACTCTACCCCCTGCCTCCCAAACCCTAACAACAGATGCTTCAGACTATGCATGGGGGGGCTCACATGGCAGAGCAGTGCATTCAGGGCAAATGGAACCCGAGACAAATGCACCTGCATATCAATCAAAAAGAAATGTTAGTTGTACAGAATGCTCTGACAGCCTTCAAAGACCGTACTCTTCCAGGACAACTATTGGTAAAAACAGACAACACCACAGTTATGTGGTGCATAAACAATCAGGGGGAACCAACTTGTACCCTCTCTGCAGACTAGCCATGGCTCTGTAGAACACAGCCTTGAGCTACCAAGTACACCTACAAGCACAATTCCTGCCAGGCAAACTAAATTCACTGGCAGGCGACTTAAGCAGAAATCTCAGGGACCCTCACGAATGGAAACTAGAACCCAAAATATTCAATCTCTTGAGGAACAAATGGGGGACTCCAGAGGTAGACCTGTTTGCCTCCCCTCAGAACTACCAGTTGAACAAATTCTGCACAATAACTCCCCACAGTCAAGCTTGGAAAGTGGATGCCCTGTCCTTTACCTGGGAACGCCTCTCACTTTATGCCTTTCCCCCTCTGCCTCGCCTCTCAAAGGTTCTACTAAAGATCAAACAGGACAAGCCAAGGACAATACTGATTGCACCAGACTGGCCACGCCAGCACTGGTACCCCCTCTTCCGCAGTATGAAACTGCTACAACCATGGCACCTGTCTCAGACCCATTCCCTGCTGTCCCAGCAGGCGGGCCAGATTCTGCACCCTCAGCTTCAAACCCTGAACCTTTCAGCCTGGCTAATTCCTTGAGCTCTCCTCTTGCATTCCTCAGTAAGCAGGTGCTGGATGTCATTCTGTAGGCAAGGAGGCCTAGTACTAGAAAATCCTATGCTGAAAAGTGGAAAAGATACTGTTTCTGGAGCCAGGCTCAGGGGATGAGCACAACGGTGCCCAGCTTACCTCATATTCTAGAGTACTTAACAGAAATGCTACACAAGGGCCTATCCTTCTCGTTAATTAAAATTCATGCCTCTGCCATTTCAGCACATTATAATACTGAGCCCACTCCTCTTTTCTCACCCTTTGCTAAAACAATTCCTTAGAGGGGCCAAAAATATAAGACCCCCCCCCAGGAGAGCTCCCACTCCAGCCTGAGACCTTAAGTTTGTATTGAAAATTTCACTGTTCCCCCCTTTGAGCCAGCTGCAACAGCAGAGCTGAAATTCCTTTCTTGGAAAACAGCCTTCCTTCTTGCCATCACTTCAGCAAGAAGAATGAATTATAGGCCCTCATGGCAGTGGAACCCTTCTTTATCTTCCATGCAGACAGGGTTTCCCTCAGGACTATTCCTTCCTTTATGCCAAGGTGGTGTCTAGTGTGGCCCTAAATCAGTCCATTCATTTGCCTACTTTTTTCCCTAAGCCACAAAACAAAGGGGAACAAATACTGTACTCTCTGGACGTGAACAGACAACTTAGATTCTATTTGGCAGGACTAAGCCTCTCAGAAAATCTGAACAGCTGCTAGTTGGCTTTGCTGCAAGGGGCAAAGGGGAAGGCCATTTCAAAGCAAATCATTTCCAAATGGATAGCCCATTGCATTCATTTCTGCTACAAGCACCATGGAAAACCTACCCCACATCCGATAAGATCACATTCCACCAGGGCTGCATCTCCCTCTACGGCATTTCTCAGAGGAGTCCCTACCCCTACCAGGGACATCCTAGAAGCTGCTACCTGGAGCTCTGTACATACCTTCACCAAGCATTTCCACATGCCCATCTTTTCTAAATCCAGAGCTGGATTTGCCACTGCAGTCTTGCAGGGCTTAATAGCTGGCCCTAATGCTCTTTAACTTCCTCCTCCCTTCCTTAGTTTTTTGAATCAACCCAAATGTGATGACTGCAACAGAGAAACATGAACAACATAGTACAGTTGTGTACCACTTACCATAAATGTAGATGTTCGAGTGTATTCACTGTTGCAGTCCTGGTTACCCACCCTCCAGCCCCCTGACTTCTCTTGGCTCTACCTTTCCTTCTTGTTTGGTATATTTATTTTTTCTTGTGTATTTGCTTTTTGATGGGGGTGTATCATACCATATAATTGCTTCCTATTGTGGGGGCACCTGACATCTGGGGCAAGAAAAACTGATGTAATGGCATCAGCTGCATGTTTTATACCCCTGACGTCATGGAAAAAGCCACAGCATCCGACGCAGAAATCCGAAGACTCTGGTATTCAGGCCGGCTGAGGGCTACCTGCAGGCAGATAACCCAAATGTGATGACTGCAACAGTGAATAGACTTGAACATCTACATTTATGGTAAGTGCACACAACTGTACTTTGCTAATTATCACTTGTCTAGTCAGTATGAAATAAACGAGTCTTTGTAGGGTCTGTTCAAGCAGCTTTATTATGTACAAACACATCAGGATTGAGGCTTAATAACTTTAACTTGGATAACCTTATAAACAAACTAGTTATTACCCTCATACATGCTCACTCTTTGGCTGCACTCTCAAAATGGCACTAAAGCTAGCATGTGCTTGCTATTTATATGCATGTGCCATCCTTGAAACACTTCTTAAAGATACAGCACATACATTCTATTCTACATCCTCCCTCTTTGAGAAATAAGTCATGCAATATTGATATCAGTTGATATGCAATCAATACAAATAATCCTTTGTCATTCAATTATACAGAACTAGATGCACATATACAATTATGTCCAGATTGATGTGTATTTCACACTAGGTCTGGAAATGCAATCAAATCATGTGACAAAAATTAGAATTAGGTCCAGCAACTGGGACTGACTCTGCTGAATGTTCAACCTTAGGGACATCAAAAACATCATCAGGAATGGAAATAGAAGTTATGACATGTTCTTCAACAGGAACATTGTCTGGATTGCTCTAAGATCTAAAGTCTGTATAACAGGAACAATGCTGCAATATCAATTCTGGTACAGGAAGATGCCTGCAATTTCTCCTGTACTCCACACCCTCAGATTCTACGAAGTAGGATTTCGGCTCGGTGCATATACCTGTTATTTGACCAATCCAGTCAAAACCTTTCACTGTTTGTATCCTCACTGTCTCTCCTCCTTTCAATGGCTGAAGAAATCTGCTTGAGTTATCATAACTAGACTTCTGGAAAGAATGCTTTCTGAATAATTGGGCTCCGATTGTTCTGTTGTTAGCTTTAGGCCTCAACAAACTGGAACTAATAAGCAATGTTCTGGTCTGCCTAGATAGAAGTCTCTGAGCAGGCGAGCCAAGTATATTGTCACGGAATATATTTATGAGATTAAGTAAATTCAAAAACACATCGGTATTATCACACTTTGACCTCTCAAGAAATTGCTTTGCACTCTGCACTGCACATTCAGCTGGTCCATTTGACTGTGGATATTCTGGACTGGTAGTAACATGTACAAAGTCCCATTCTCTTGAAAATTTCTGAAACGACTGACTAGTAAATTGATTACCATTGTCAGAAACAACTTTGTGTGGACTACCATGGACTGAGAAATGATGTTTCAACTTGGTGATAACAGTAGTGGATGTTAGATTAGGTAGTAAATCAATCTCAAACCAGCTCGAATAAGTCTACCAATACTAAGTAATGCTGATTGTTCCACTCGAATGTATCAGTGGCTACCAAGGTAGTCCAGGAACTTGACTTAGCTGAAGTGGTTCTTTTTGCACTATTGCATACTGAGCAAGAAGAAAGTACTTTATCAATGTCTTTTACTAGAGAAGGCCAAAATACTAGTTTTCTCACCCTTCTTTTGCTAGATTTGGAACCTGGGTGACCACAATGCAAAATCTGGATATATTCATGTTGTAAGGAAGCAGGAACAACAATTTTAGGACCTTTGAAAATAATACCATCTTCAGTCAACATCTCATCCCTGTAAGGAAAATAAGTTTGCACTTCAGGTGTACACTAGATTGCTTTGATGGCCATTCAACATTAATGCAGTGGTTGAGCTTTTGCAAAACTGGATCAGTCTTTGTATGATCTCTCAGCTCATCAAGTCTCATAGTAGAAAACTTACACACTTCCATGACGTCAAAGTCAAAATTCTCTGCATGAAGCTGTTCTGTTGTATTTCTGGGTGATCTGGATAAGGTATCAGTCAGATAAAAAAATTGCCTTTTATATAGACCATTTTGAAGTTATACTTTCTCGCTGGAGCTGAATGCATAGGCTACTTTAAAATAGTAACTAGAGGTTGGTGATCAGTTTCAATCTGAATAGCTCGACCATAGATAAAATCAAGAAACTTTGAACATGCAAATACTATTGCCAAAAGTTCTTTCTCAATTTGAGCATATTGCATTTCAGTTTGGGCAGGAGTTCTAGATGTATAGGCTGCTGGCCTGCCCTCTTGAAGAATAATGGTGCCAAGACTGTTTTGAAGCATCACAGGAAAGAGTGACTGGTTTATTGACTTCACAGTGTCTTAATGTAGGTTGGGTGGCAATTTTCTGCTTAAGGTCTTCAAATGCTCTCTGGTGCTGTTCCAGCCAAGACCATGTAACATTTTTGTGCATCAGCTCTCTCAGAGGTGCTCAATTCACTGAAGTCTGGTATAAACTTGCCTAAATAGTTGACCATGCCAAGAAAACACAGTAGAGCTTGAACATTATCTGGTGCTGGCATCTCAAGAATGGCTGCTTGCTTGGATGGATCTCTTCTCAAGCCAGTGCTGGTAAATCAATGCCCTACGTATTTAACTTCTGGTAGTCTAAATTTGCAGTTTAGAGGATTGAGCTTTAAGTTCAGTTCACGTCCTCTGTCTAGGACTTTCTTAAGATTTCTGTCATGCTCTGCTTCACCATTGCCTCCAAACAATAAATCATCTACTATTATGGCACAAGGATAACTTGAAAAAAATTTCTCCATTGTACGCTGGAAGACTTCACTTGCAGAATTTATTCCAAATGGCATCCTGAGGGATCTATAGCTGCCAAAAGGGGTACTGAAAGTAGTCAGTAATGAGGATTTGTGATCAAGCATCACTTGCCAAAATGAACATTTTGCATGCAAGACAGGAAAAAACAGTGCCATTTGGTGTTAGGCTGCGACTTCCTCAACTGTATGCATTGGATGATGCAGTCTCTTTAATGCTTTGTTCAAATCCCTTGGGTCAATACATATTCTAATTTCATCTGCGCCTTTTTTGTGGACCATTTTGAAGTTATACTTTCTCGCTGGAGCTGAATGCATAAGCTTCTTTAAAATAGTAACTTGAGGACAACACCCATTCAGTTGGTACTGTAACTGGACAAATTACACACACCTTGCTGCATCATTTCATCCAACTGAGGTTTGACTTTATCCTGCATAGCTATCGGAACTTTTCTTGCTGGTCTGACCACTGAACCTATAGACTGACCTCTGGAAGTTTGCCCAACTTGTCACCAAAAACATCAGCATACTCTGAGAAAATGGCTTCAGAAAAATTGGAACTAGGATACGTGCTTATATGATGAACCTCTTTGGTAAAAGAAAGCAGATTCATTCACAAACTGTCTCTGAGATCCAGTAATGACTACAGAGATCTTCAGACGACATAGAATAGCAAGCTGTAACAGTTCCTAGCCACATAACATGAAAGCACTACTGAGCCTCTGGTTTGAATTTCTTCACCTCCATAAGCAACAGGTTTTGCACAACTAGCCACATTGAGTTGTTCACCAGCTCTCACCTTAGCAAATGTGTCTGCTGACATAACATTACACTTTGAACCAGTGTGTACTTTGAGCTTGGTGGATTTACCATTGAACTGGACAGTACAAAACATTTTGTTCTTTGCCAGTAAATTCACTGGATCAACCTTTTCACCAATTACTGATGTACCGTCTACATAGAAACTAGAATTTCAGCTTTCTGTAGGATCAACTTGCTTTTTAGAGTGACCCTTCTTTATAACTGTGAGAGGTTTATTTGATTTGCAAACTTTTGAAAATGTTTCAATTTTTTACACGTGTGGAATTGCTGATCAAATGCTAAGCATTTCTCTCTTTTAGACTCAAGATTGTCACCACAATTGAGACAGTTGACGATACTGGATTTGGATTTTGCTGACTCACCCTTGCACTCACTGAGCATTCTCCTTTCTTTGATCTTGCTGGAAAACTACGTAGTTTCCTATGAAAACCAGCAAGGGCTGTAGCTGCCATGTGCTTAGGCCTGCCTCTGTTTGCCATGTGTTGCATGCTGTCTACATTTGCTCTGGAGCCTGCTGAAACCATGCTCTTATCACTTGCAAGCATACTTGTGTGCCTTTCTGTAACTTCATGGATTTGACAAACCTCAGTAGCTTTACTGAATGTTAAATCACTGTCATGAAGTAAAATCATTCTTACAGCAGCAATATTAATACCACACACAAGCCTGTCCTTTATCAACTCATCTTTTAAGTCACCAAACTGACACATTTTAGCTTTGTTTCTTAGGTCAGTAATATAAGTTGAAGAAATTTCCCCTGGTTTCTGATCTCTTGTGTAAAACAAATGCCTCTCTAATGTAATATTTGTCTAGGGGTTACACATTTCTCTGAATTTGCACTTCAAACACTTTGGGTCTTCCCTTGATTCAGACTGTACAACAATATGGTAGTTTTTACCTTCCTCCTCATATACTGCTGGTGCATACACAAATGAATGCTGTCTTTTAATGGCCTCTGACCCAGCTAGGTTTAGCAAAATGAATGCCCTGGTGTGTCCATCTTTGTCAGAATAAGCTGCTTGTATAAAAATATTGTACTCTTGCTCAGATATTCTCCAATTCTCTGTAATATTCTGATCAAATACAAGTGGTGAGGGGTTTTGAAATCCATCTACCATATTAATACATACCAGTGAAGGCTTTTGCAAGTATGCATGAACACACACACTTACATATGCCAGAAATTTATGCCAATATTTCTAACTTTGCCCAGTAGCACAGCAAGCCTCTGAATAACTGAATTTTGTGAAATAAGTCTTTTGGGCACTGTGATACTCTTCAAATTACTGTACTGTAAGAAATCACCTCTTATTAGTGCAAGAAATATTTCAAAGTAACTGCACATTGCGAATAAACTATATACTGAAACTTTCCCCAAAAAGGCAGTACTTTGCGAAGAGACACACCCAGCACAAGAAACTTTTCAAAATGGCTGAATTTTGACTGTACTTCATGAAATAGTTGCACTTTGCACACAAACTCTTTGAAATAACTGCACAGTAATAAGCACACACTGTGAGCACTTTACACACTTTCAGATACTTTAAATAGCT